>NC_047516.1:18918502-19077046 GCF_902827115.2 Pseudochaenichthys georgianus
TTAAATATGTCACAGTTAAGATTGTACTGTTTCCTTCCAAAGAAAAACTTATTATGAAAACATTAAAAGCCTCAGAGATGTGTTAAACACCACCTAAAGGCTTTGAGGCAAGAGGAAGGGAAGTTCTCTAATAAGAAAGTATTAAAATGATGGTTAAAAGCACAATAAATTAAATATAGCCAATACCATGAAACCACAGGGAAACACACTACACCAGGATGTTAAAACTTGACTCAAGAAATCTTAAACACTCACCTGTAGCTGTCTTGTCCTTGTAGTGATGGGCTCAAACTTCAATGTTCACTAGGTTCCTTTTAGATGTGTTAAAATCTATCCCGCTATTCTGTCCTAAGATCTGTTTCTCCTTTCTCAAACCAAGTGTGTACTCCTGGCTTCGAGGGCTTTTCCAGACACGTTCATCTGCACAAACACTGCCTGAAAACTGGTCTGACAGGCTCCTCTCTGCAGCAGGAGGTGCTAAGCTAATGCTGATACTGTATGGGAGGGAAGGGGATACTGAAATGTTACACCTTCAGTCCCACCACCCAACCACTCACAGGTGAAACAAGCTGAAACCTGCCCTGTTTAGTGTCTGATCTTTCACAATTACATAGGAAAACTCCCATTAAAGGTGTGAGTGGGATTGTTCGGTCTCATTTGTCTCTGGTAACAATGACTCAGAGGTGGAAGAAGTATGCAGGTCCTTTACTTAAAGTAGAAACACTACAGTCCTAAAATGCAACAATACTTGTGTTGTTTTGAAAATGTTACTTTAGAGAAGTTTTAGCATCAACATGTGCTTTTAGTATCAAAAGTTCAATATGCACAATGGGTCTTAGCACAGTATTATAGTGTTATGGTATAACATTCTGGGTAGATTTGTTGTACAGTACTGAATAATATAATATAAGCATATGACGTGTTTTATCATGTGTTAAATCAATATAGTAGAGTAAAAAGTACCCTCTTTCCCTCTGAACTCTAGTGGGGTGAAGTATACTTTGTTACATTCCACCACAATAAAATCTTCCAGTTTCTTCCAGCCAGAAGCAAGTCAAATGTAACCAACACAATTTATATGCCATCTGCTTCATGCTGCAAGTGAACTGTAAACTGTCTCTCAGCGGTCTGGGTTTTATTTTTAAGGAGGACAAAAGCCACTTTGTCTCCCTCTGATAGACAAATCTTATCTGGAAAACTCCAACTTTGTTACTTGAATTCTTTTTTAGCAGTGAGCCAACAGCAATATGTCAAATCCTTGCAACAGCTAAAGAGACAGGAAGAAGAGCAAATTGAAGAAAATCCTTAAATCATCTGGATCAGCAATGATATATATTTGAGAGGACCACTGCGACGTTTCAGATATGATCACAAGTTTGTGAGAAAAGGCATGTTTGGGAGGAGAAGAAACATGTCTAGTGTAGGACACATACCTGTTCAAAAAGAAGACCATCAATAAAGGCTAACAATCTACAGTTGTCTCGTTTACAGTCAACATTGAGTTAATTACAAAGTACAGGCTTAAAAGGGAAAATAAAATATCGTGTCATGGTGACACTAAAGGGAAACGGTCCAGGGGAGAGGAAAACGTCTCCTCGTGATATAGTATGTCCACAGAAAACTTTACACAAGTTAGTGGTTCTCAAATGGGGGTACGCGGACCCCTAGTGGTACGTTGCAGTACTGCAGGGGGTACGTGAGATTTATTTTATGTTAATGAAAAAACAACATAAGTAATGCATTTAAACAAACTACTAATAGTAACTTCTTCATTCAAAGGTTTACAGTAATTCTGGATAATAAAATGGGGGAGATAAACGGGGTGCTCTCTTTTCCTCTCCCTCTCCTGACAGCCCGTCAGTCTTGTGCAACTCGCTGAACCTGTAATAAGTGATCCGACAGTAAAGAATACATATATTTATAACTCGTTTAGCTAATTCCAGAGTAGATAAACAATCTAAGTGTGTTAGGTCTAACTCTTAGTGTATTTAATTTTGCTCCACTCAAAGGTCCGTCACAGCGGCGGAGCTTTGATCATGCAGAGCTGCGTGTTCTCCGTGCATCTCTCTCTCGCGTCCGGTTATACTTCACTCCCGTTTATGTCCAAATCTATCAGATCTAGCTAGTTCTAGTAAATTATATGTCTGCCTGCTTATCAAAGGACACCTAAACAATAAGCGTTGTTTGGCAACGGTGTGTGGCCGTAAAGTATAGCGCAGCATTATGCACATGTTTATAGGAGGGGTCAAAATCCTTTGCTCATAAAATGCTCATATATTTTTTTTCTCTTCATTCCCCACGCCCCAAAATAAATAAATAAATATATTTGGGAAAAGTAACGAAGTTTGAGCAGTGTGGGTTTTATATTGACAGAGTTACACATATTTCAAAACGCGATGTGTAATAACTGCAGGTTGCCTCCCTGTCACCAAGAATGACAAAGATCATCAGTGAAGCACAAGCCCATGGTTCTCACTAAATTGTAAGTACAACTTATTAAAAAGATCAGTTCAATGCAACTAATGTCGTCTCTGTGTTATTGCATGATGTTAAAATTGGTTTGCCATGAATTTAGTGATGGATTGTAAACATTTTAAATGTAGCATTTAACTGTTTCTCAGTTACAATGTTGTTGTTTTAATGAATCAGACACCGATGGTGCAGCACTGTACTGTACCTCTTTATATAAGCATTTTTTCCTTAACAAATTGTTTTCAAAGGGGGTACATGATTGAAAAAAGTTTGAGAACCACTGAGAGACAGTATCTCTTATGAGATATTGCTCACAAACAAACAGAAAAAGAAATGGCAGCCAATCACATCTCTTCTACCTTTTGGGCCCTGTATTTCTAGATATTTAAAAAAATATTTCAATAGTTAAATGGTCAAATCAATATCTTATAAATCGTGCCTCAAGTCAGGTTCATGCTAACAGCCCAATTTCACAATGTGCCTCACTTATTTAGCCCGGAAGTGGCCAAATGAAACAGCTGTTGCTGCTTTATCATTCAATGGCAGTTTCGATTAATTGTATAGATACAGATGTATTACAGATTATAGTTTTCATTTCAAAATACCTTTTTAAATGTCTTTTTTTATTTAATAATGATGTTATTCCCAGCGTCACTTGTACATCACTTTTATTATTTCTCAAGTAAGTAAAATCCTTCATTCTCAGTCTGGCTTTAACACCTGCTTCCTAGAGAGCATGCATGACCCTATTGAGCTTAATAAAAGCAAAGGTTTGTCCATTCCCTGTTTTTATTTTGAATAGTAGCTTGTTGGTTGATTCAGATTACAGTTTCTGTCAAACAGGCAGGGAGAATGACATTGGGAGTGGTGCCTGGTGACAACACCGCGGTGAAGGGACAATGTGTTAGAAGAAAATCCATGAAATGGTATCTATTATTGAAGCCTTTCTCTTCATCTCATCTTTCTGGGCAGTTGGTTCAACAGATTGTGGTTCACAGAAAAATACCCCGTAATCTACTGGCCAAATGTTTATGAAAGTATTCTTCAGCTTTTTAAGACATTTAACGAGAACATGCATGCTCCCTTGAGGATGAACTTGTGCACTTTTGGACACTCCATGAGCAGGCCAAAAGATATGAGCTACTCATATACAAAATATGTAACAGTGATGAGGACACAAAAATAAACCTTTCCACAGATGCCTTTTGTTTCTCCCAGGCAGAGATAACCTCATGTGTCTTCCTCTGGTGCCACCCTGAGGACAAACTGTGCACTTCCAACCCACTGCTAATGCTTCAGGAATCACACTCTTATTGAGATGTTGTATATATATATATATATATATATATATATATATATATATATATATATATATATGGGAGATTACAGCATATTTGGTCTATTAGTAGAGATTAACACTTCTAACTGCGCTGTTACAAAAGAGCTGACAGATTTCTGCTTGTGCTCCAGCTGAGATCTGTCCCACATATTAACACTAGTCCTGTCCTCTTTTTAAAAAATCCCTCACAGCCAAGAGACATGCAGGTGTGATTTATAATGGATATACTGTGTTTGACCTATATCAGAACAGGAAGAAAAGGTGAAAGAGAGATATCTGTCCGTCCAATATTTGGGAACATGAAACAATTTCTCTTGAAGCGAGAGGTCAGTGATCTTAAACCCTTAATGTCGTCATATGAGATCTGAAAGGGATGCAGACAAGAAGGAAGTGGATTGACCGTAAAGCATTTGGAACAAGGGGGATATTATCTAGGATAAAATAGATAGTAAAGTAAACAATTTAAACAAATATGCTCAGGATGTTCTATCATATTCATCCAAGATTAAATCATATTCACAAATATTAATAAGACCTTTCCAGACCCATGCTTCTACCAATCAAATCCTCTTTCTACTTAGCTGTTCTTCTACCATTGGCATGAATTTAACGGTTTTCCCCGCCATATTTACCATTCGAAGATCAAATGACAACATGTCTCATAAATGATCCTTTTGGCACACTGTCTAATTTCATGCTTGTTTGTTTTGAGTGTTTTGCAGGAGCTTCAACAAGCCGTTTAGGACAGAGAGTGAATACCGGTGAATACACATACTTTACAGAGATGCTGTTTGAGAAACCAATGTGAGTTTGGAAAGTTGCACAGTGTAAATCTATTCTAGTAGACCTCAACAATGGAATTATAATCAGTAGAAATGGCCATGACATGGGACCTTTAATGGCATTTAAATTATGTATGTGAAGCTTTAACTCCCTGCCAGTAGATGGCAGAACTTCTTTAAGTGTAATGTGTGTCTTTCAACTAAAAACGAACTTAAAGCCCTGCACCAGAGGCCGCCAGACTCACTATGGTCAGTGTTTGTTATAGCAGATAGAAGAGCACAATGCAACAATAAAAACATGCTGCTATACCGCTTAAAGGGCTGTAATGAAATATATAGTAAGACTTTTATTTAAATGTGACTTCTGTACTCCAACTTGGCACATGTTTGTGAATGTGATGATTATAAATGAACACTACTTTTATATTTCACATTATATACTTGTGGGGATGTATGTATTATTGGGTGCTTATGTGAGCAATTTAGACATTTCAAAATGTCCTCAGTATTTGTGATTTGGACTGTAAATATAGAAGCATGAGGTACCATCGTTAAGATAATGCAGCTTATTTTAATTCAGCTGCTAAATGTTTGTACCAATAGTTTACATCTATATTGAATTATGGAGCAATGGTTATATACTTCCACTGATCCATGGATGATATGTATCAATTAAAACAAACTAAATGAAATATAACCCTGCAGATATCCCACATAGGTATTTTGTACTTTAGGGAGTTAACACGTTTGAATGTCAAGATTGAATTGGCTTGCCAATTGTTAAAAATGTTGATAATATTGATAAAGCGTGATACATTTCAAATATTATGATGAATAAATTGACAGTGTAAACAGTTCAGTCGGTGTTTGACATGATGGGCCACCGGCCCACCGCTGTAAATGTGGGAGACAGATTCCCTGTTTCCATGGTGATGAAAATAGTCAAGTGATCTCCACACAAACACAAAACCATTTGTATCCATTTAAACATCCTCTCAATAGATCTGAGAGCAATGGCCATGTGGCTGTGATAAACTCAAGACCAAAAGGTGAAATACAACCGTTTTTAATTGCAAAAGGATACCAGTTAATACATTGAATGAAGCACTGAAACAAGCCACTGTGACATTGCAAAATACCACTAAAAAGGACATTGTACATTTCCAAGAGATAAAAAAAAAAAGTCATTCATTCCCTCAGAAAGGCATACATATGAAAGAGAACAGGAGGGAGCGTATTTACACCATGATAAAGTGTCCTGTAGCTCTACAAAACAAAGTGTGTCGGGAGGCGTCCTCATTCAAGACGTTTAAAAATGTTTTACAAACAGCGGTTAACAAAGATCCCAAATGTCCTGTTCTATTTATTTTTTTATCAAAAGACAGTCATCTAAAAAAGAAAAAGGCACCACTGTAGGTGATGAGTTCACACCGTCCACCTTAGATGGTGGAGGCAGGTTAACACAAGACGACATTTTCTGTTATGTTTTATGCTGTAGCGCTGTAAGAAGCTTAGAAAAATCAAGGAAACAAGAACATTATTAGCATGGAGAGGTTATATGGAACTGACTGACAACAAATGGGTTATTTGTACAAAATGGAGGGCAGAGTGATTAGCTGATGTTTTATTGTGCTGGCGTGAAAGCACTCCCTGCAGGAGAAATGTTTAGTTCACAGCTGTTCAGAGTTTTTCCAGAGGACCTGATCACTTCTAAAGACATACACATTTCAGACAGTCCCTTTATCACTATGGATTACCTGAATGGAAATTTCAGTTTTAGTTCATTTCTCTTAATGCTTTTGGGTATAAAAAGGTCCTTCCTACAGACAATTGTTAACTATTCTTTAATCCAAATGCATAGATGTTAATTTACTACATGTGCAGCATTTCATCTTCAATACATTAATAAATGAATTGTGGTCACGCATTAAATGCTGGCAAGTAGACGGTAAAGTGTCTGTTGCTGTGATAAAATAGAAGCTCCCTGCTTTGTGCTTCAGCTTCGTCCAATTTAGCGATTCTCAGGCTTGATTGCCTGCAAAAATCTGAGGAAACTTTTCTCTCGACAGATTTGTAAAACACACGATGCACGTCGTGACGATAGAAATAAGAAATATGGCCATAGAAAGTTTCACAGAGGTTTGGAAAAAGTACTAGTGTTACACTAGAAAGAAATCTTAGAAAAGTACCCTTGATATAAATTAATAAAACTTTATAAAAATTGAAAAACCACATAGATTTAGACAACCGTTACATTTTCATCCCTCCTGTATCTGAGAACTATGCTGAGCCATGCAAAACAGGATCCCACTACCTTTGAGCACCCGATAAAACTCTAATTTATGATTTAATCTCAACGTTATTTTGATTTGTTAAAAGTAACATGCATACATCTCCAGGTGTGTTTCCTCAAGGATATTTAAAGAATTGTACAACTATTGAAGTTACGTATTTTTCCTTTTCTATAACTCTTGGGTTAAAGATTATCGTACTGCGAACATCATACTTTGGCTTTGAGACCTTCATTTATTAATCTTTGAATTTCACATATTCTATTATAAAACTTCACCACCATTGATGACCGGGCCTAACAAGGGGACTTTTTTTAGACTTATATGTATTGGCTTTAAAAAAAAAAAAAAAAGGCCTAATATTTTTCCTTTGGTTGTTTGTATGCACCATTAGGTCCTTTAAGTCTAGGTTTCATCATTCATTAATATCATGCACTGCAGTTTGTGAAAATCTAAAACACAGAGGGTATTTTCTCCTAATCTCTATTAAGAGGGTCAAAATAAAGGAAACAACCACGAAGACTTCACTGAGGGCCATGTGGGATGCTTTTTATTATTTTATCCTCGTCCTAATTAGACAAGATGAATGCCAAATATAGGATTTTGAGGCCTCCATTGTTATATTTATTTAAAAGTCTAATTTTTTAAAAAAGTTTCATAATCTCTGGTTTATATATTCAGTTGGGAATACGAGTCGAGGGGGCTTCAGATAACGCTCTTCACGAGCTGCATCCCACTCCCCCTCTGTGGTGGGACTTCGTTTTGTTGGCTGTTTTTCTTTTACTTTGACCATACCCTGTACCATGTTGAGCTAATGTTAGACGGACATTGTAGTGACGTTATGGAAGCACAGCAATGGAAATTGAGCAGAGATGTTATGATGGATAGCTATACACAGTATTTACAGCAGGTTAGAAAGACTTTATCTGGCTTGGCAGATTTCCTCTTAAAATTATCTTTCACACCTTTAACTGTAGGACAGGAGGACATGGAGGAACATTACGAATACAAGTGAAAAAGTTGAGTAACACCCTTTAAAAAACCCATTTGCTGCTTGAGAGTATGTGACCAAAATAAAAAAAAGTTAGAGTGCAATCTTTAAAAAAAAAATGGATACCAAAGTGACATTTTTACACCCGTGAAACCTGCTGGTCAGTGGACTGTGTGCCCGCGTTGAGAAATAGTGACGCATAGCAACAAACATCTGAACATCAGTGAGCTGATTCTTTCAACGTGGACGAAACATATTGAAAAGGGGGTTGTGATATTCTCAAGCAGCAAATGGTGTCATAGCCCTGGGGACTAAGGCCTTAAAAGAGACAGAGACTGGTTCTCATAGACAACAGGTGGCACTGAGTGAAGGTGGAACGCATCAGAGGTATAAAAACTTCTGTGTTTCAGGCCGAAGAGGAGGCAGGAGGACGCTCTACATCGATTCGCCCAGAGAGTCATCATCATCCAGAGATAAGGGCAAGTAGAGATCCTGCAAACACACAGAGGAGCTTGTTTATCACTTACATTAAGACAATATGTTTTGTAGTACAAATGTTCTGAAATTAATTGGTTAAACATGCATATGGGGCATAAACTTAACATGTAATGCTCATTTTCAGGTTCATATTTTAATTGTTTGCCTCTACTGTGAGGTGCCAATACAAGTGTAAGTGTTACATAGTGATGTCATATGTTACGGAATTAATCAACGTAGTCCAATGGAAGCGCTTCAGGCGGGGGGGGGGGGGGGGGGGGGGGGAGATCAACTTTGGGATTTTAGGGAAAACCCCAAAAAGTATACTAGAGACTCTTTAAACAAATTTGACCATTGCATGAAAAGACAATGATTTTGCTTTTAGTGTCTCACCTTAGAAGTAAAAATTGTAAAACAAAATGGTATTGTGTAAAATATACTTTGGATCAAAAAGGACAAAGAGGTGGCAGGTGAGGAGAGGGAGAGAAGTCTGGGTACCTTCTGCTTGTTGTTGTGGCCCGGGCTGGTGGGGGGGGAGGTGGGGGAATGCTTGCGGGACACCGGGGTGGAGATCTGGCTGCTGGAGCCCGTCCCGTTGGCTGAGGGAGACGAGAGGGAAAGAGGGTGAGAGGGAGGGAGAAACAGAGGTAAACAGTAGTGTGGATTGGAAAGAGAAGCCTGGAACTCTTTATTAGAAGAGTAGAAAAGTCACTCCTGAACTGCGGCCTCATTTGGCTTCAGTGTAGCGGGACGCTGTCTCTCCAGGTCTCAAGGTAGCTGACGAGCTCTCCGTTTGTTGGATGGCATTGTATTCACTCGCTCTGCGTCCTGCCACGTTGCTAGGATTCTCTCTGTGCAGAACATTGTGTTTATATCTAAGTTGTGTGTGTTAAGTGCTTTAAAAAAGAAAGTGTTTTGTCTGTGAAGAGATGAAAAGAATTGTGAACACTATGAGCCAGATGGCCAGTGTACGTTTGAGCCAAAACACAACGCGTCCTTGTCAACCAACTTAATGCCACAGGCTTCATTTAACCACTCAGCCAGATTTACAAATGCAGACTTTACAAGCTGTTTAAAACCCTGAAATAACAAGTCCTATTATGTTTGAATCTTAAAATCAGTATATCTAAACATGAGCAGCTCTCCCACACACACTGAACAGAGAGTGCAGCCGTTTCATTCAGAGATGAAACAGACAGAGTAGGCAGAGTAACCTTTTCTCTGTAGACTGCAAAGTTGCCCACTTTGTCTTCAGATTCCTACATTTGAGAGATGTATTCATCTCTGAAGGAAACTCATTCCACTGTGGCGAGGACTGATTGGAGATTACTTTGTTTCATTGAGGGCTTTCATCCCAGATCCATGCCAAACACTTTCAATGTATTCACTTCATTAAAACCTTTGCACCTTAAGTCTATTAATTATTGTTGTCAACAGCTGAAGAAAGTTAGACTTATATAACAGGACCATTTCAATCTGCAGTACTTTACAGCTTTTCATCTTCGAATATAACCAACAGTGAGTGTATTTAGCCCTAATCGGACTATAAATCAGTATTTGTAATAGTGATCCAAACATTAATACCAAATAATCATTTTGTGTCACTTTTGTGCAGCCTCTGTTTATGTGAGGCTTTAAATTCCTAGCAGGAAATAGAGCAGTTTGATTTTCGAGTTGTGCGGGTTAGGGTCAGCTCTCCGTCTCCCTTTAGGTCTCATATGGAGGTCGATTTGTCTCAGTATTATCTGTGTGAACAGATCAATAATCTGTTCATGCAAAACACTTTTCACAAATGTGGGTTGGGTTATTTTGGTTGATTAAATATATATACTTCTGAGTCAGGAGGTGCAGACTGGCTTTCATTACAGGTTTGGTGGGGGTTGGTCATAAAAAAAGCCCTGACCCCTGCATCGCCATCACCAGGAAAGATTTGATTGAATCCCATTAACTTGATTTATCCGTAGTAATCCCAGTTTACATATGCCGGTCACATACTGGACCCCTTCCTCCTCACCATGCTGACCCCTCAGGTGTTACAGAGGTGGGTAATGCTCAACAGTTTACTGCCTCCACAGCGTGAAGCCCAACCATCTGCTGTTTTAAAAAGGCCATCAACCCCATCAGTAATCAATAAAATATTCAGCACCGCTGAAGGACTGAGGGACCCTGCAGTGCTCGAGACGCCAGAGCTCCCCCTCACTTATCACGTTAAGTGGCATGAAACAGAAACTGTGAATTTATCCTCCAGGGGATTGAATAATTGTCTTCCAAGTGTTGGGAAAACACTGCTCATACTTTTACAGGCTTTAAGATTCAACATCTCTCGGTTGGTTGGCCATCGTAAATAGCAAGAAAATATGGATAATTAATAAAGTTGAGCAAAATATAAATTGAACTGCTTATGGAGATAAAAAGCAATGCAGTAACTTTCAAGTATGTTTTCCTCTCCAGTGTTCATGGAAAGCTGTCAAAGAAAACAGCTTTTCTTCTTCATGCCTGCACCGATCAGATTTCAAGGCAGCAACTGTGCAGCAAGCTCATGGTGCAGCTTTACAATCTGAGGCGGCAGAGCAATGTTTTTTTAAAAGCTGTTGTTCACATAAAAGATTCAAGCACGCGCAGGCCCCAGTGTCTCTTAGGCTCTAGTGGCTCCTGGATACTATTAAATGTTAAAAATGCGTGATCGTCGAGCAAACAGCTAAAAGCTGTTTGCACAGTCTTTGTTTACTTATCATGTTTTATTCATGTGTTTACAGAATTTGCAATAACAACATTATTCTAAATCTCATCAGATTACCCTCAATAAACAAAGACTGTCCCCATTCTCAAGTATTAGAGGGTTTTATGGGGTGTTTAGTGAGATAGGAGCTGATGTTGTTTGGACCCCCCAGGAAAAAAACACTCCAAGCACAACAAGACAACAAAGAGAGGAACCAGGATTTGAACTATTGTTCTGCCTTTTGATCTTTTCCAAAGTCGAACAGAGTAAAACAATTATATTAACTTTTATCCGTGTATTTTTCCTTAATGTTTATTTTATTAGCTTTTCTTTTTTAATGCTTAATGTCTTTCATTTTTTTTTGTAAAGCACTTTGAATTACCTTGCGTTGAAAAGTGCTATATAAATAAACTTGCCTTGCCTAAATAAATAAATATATAAGGAAAGAATATTCTCTCATTAGCATCTTTAAAATGTGCTCATTGGAAGCATGCTCGATTGTAATTTATAACCATCTTTTATCATAGTATTGACCCTAGAGGAAAAGTCTATCTTTATGTTAACAACTCCCTACAGAGTAAGGTCAAAGGTCAAGGTCAGCTAAAGACGGAGCAGCTCTCTCCATCACTCTGCTCTTTGTACGTCTGATTTATTTGTACAGCAGCAGAAATGGCCTAGTTTTATTTTCCACCAGCTCTCTTTGTTTTGATTTCTAGAACAAGGCGAGGTCAGTTTCTTTCTGTATTTTCAAACGGGAAGTGTTGCAGTGTGGGTGAGATAATAATGGGCTCACTTGATTCGGTCGGAGACTTCATGCGCCTGATCGGACCAGGACTCTTAATGGAGCCACGCTGGGCTTTGGCTGCTTTCATCACCCTGCATTCTGTGGACAGAAGCACACAAGAAAGTTAGAACACATCACTTCTCCCAAAATGAAAGTGGGAGCTGCATGTGTTCATATTTGGAACCAAAAAAGACAATGAAAAAATAAAAGAACAAAACAGGCAAGGTACCACAGGGCTAAGTACAATTAGTAATGCACAATGAACAGGCCTGATACTTTACTGATAAATAGGTAAGTGTGTACATTTTCCTAGGAAGAAGAAAATGTTTTTTAAAATTACTAAAAATATGCTATTGGAGACACTTTCTCAATGTTATTTTTGCACGATTGGTGTAACCTGAATGGCTTGTTGAACTCGTGTATTTTAAACATGACAGCCCGAAAGGAAGTGACAAGGTTAAAATAGTACAGGTGGTGAGTTGGTAGGCAGTGAAGTTACCCACAAGTTTTAGCACAAGCAGTGAAAAAAAGGGCACCATACATCGTTGAGAAATGCAATTGTTGAAAGCTATTCATTATCCTTAAAGTAGGGTATTTTGGAAAGGTTGGAAAATATGAGTTTCTAAAAAAGGTTAAATGAACAATAAGCAGCCCACACTGTACATAGTTGCTTTGCCTTCTCGACATCCCTGGGTTTACAGGCTATTAGAGTGATACCTGATGCTAGTGAACTCATCAGACGTAGAGCAGTGAGCATTTATATACATTTAAAGTATGTAGTATATTCTGGGTCAGTGTATTAATCACGGTAGACCGACTCCAGACATTGCTACTCCTCCCTCTGCATCTCCCCCTGTGTTTGTGCTGTCAGACTCCCTCTCTTTCTCCCCCCCCCCCTCCTCCTCTCTTCCACTTTTGATGCTAATTATACTATCTGTCCTCCCTCCGTCTCCGGGGATCTTTTCTCTCTCTTAACCTTCACACACTACTGGATACAGTCGACATCCATGCGCCATTGTTTGCAAGGTGTGCCACCACGGTGTTGACAATGCTTCAGAGTGGCAGCTTGTCTCGTCTACTCAGGGTTTTGTTTCAGCCTCGAGTCAATCCACGCAGATTCCCTCCAACTGATGTCACAGCTGCTTAAACAGAGCTGCAGGTTCACCGGTCCTCCTCTCTGCCAGCATGTCCATCAGTCTTTTATTTAACATGAGGAGTGTGAAAAATAACAACAAGAGATTTAAATCTATTTTGGTAATTTTGTCAGCAGAAATTTTTTTTTTTAAAGTCCAGCCCTATAAGTATAAAGATAACATTTAATTCATTTGGGATGATCATTACTCATCAACTTTTGAAAAAGGAGATGTACAGTATTGCTCATTTTCAGGTTCATATTTTGTGCCTCTACTGTGACATGCTGTGACATGCTTTAATGTTCAATAAGGTCTTTATTGTTCACCCTCTGTCTGAAACCAGAGCCCAGTCTGCTCTGGTTAGATGAACCTCTGTTATGATTGGTCAACCACTTAGAGATGACCTGCCCTTTAGCCTATCACACACAATGTGTTGGAGCGCTAGCCAATAGCAGCGCAAGGGTTACTAAGTGATGTCACTATATGTTACAGAACTAAACAAACGAGTCCAATGGAGGCAGAACATGTACATGCACAAAAACCTATTTAACACACTACAGGAAAGAGACAACGGCAAAAAGCATAATAGGGCCCCTTTAATCGTCTTGTTCATGTGCTCTATATTGCAGACAGACCCCCTCTTTTTCTCTACTCCTCAGTAATGTCTGGGTGCTTCAGACTGTCGTCCATTTTATGTAGCATTGCCCCAAGGTTATTGAAGACTGAATGAAACAATTTAGCTTTGGCACCACTGGGGGAGTATACTGAAAGATCATTATAAATGTACTGCCTGCTCCACCCTTTCATCCTGATAAGAGACTGAGGGAAAGAGACAGGATGAACAATGACACTGTTAAGATTGAAAGTAAATTAGAAGATACTGAATGATTTGAAGAGGGGACATTAGGTGTGGGTGGAAGTGGGTTGTTAAAAATAGGGTTTCCAGGTCTGCCGGGAGCAGAGAGGAGGCTTTACATTTTCTCTCCTCGACTTCTCAGCAGTATCAGCAGCAGCAGATCAGCAGCAGCAGATCAGCTGGCCTAAACCTGCCACCAGACAGATTAATGACTCTTCTTCTTCTCTACCTTTTTTCCTACCCCTGCTGCCAGCTGCAGATAACAGACTTCTCTCTTGCTCTGCCTTCCTCATACATCATGTTGCTCCTCGCTACGAACACAGCACAGCTTTGTACGTGAATATAATATTGATAAGTCTGAACAGCCCCTGATGGGTGGCTGATATAATAACCTACACCCCTGGAACTATTTTGCTGTCGATGTATGTGGACATTTCTAGTCTTCACATTCAATATGACTGATACATTGAAGTGCCCCAGTGCAATGTGGGAAACCAACAGAACATCAGAATTTAAAAGTGATTGTTACAGGTTAGGGTGGTTTTTTATATCCCTTTTCTAAAATATTTTATCATCAAGACTTTATTAAGTAGATGTGTAAAATCAACATTAACAGTATATGAGCCCAGTCAAGTATTGTAATGTGCAAGTTGTTGCTGTCATTTGCCATTACACATTTGATTTCAAATGAATTGTTTTTTGATTGATACAGTATTGCTGCAAGATAATCATAAAGCTCGTACTCTATGTTTACCATGGTTTTACAATGCACAACGCTGATAATCACCATTATGTGTGACCATATTAATTATGTAAAATCTCACCGTTCACATCCAGAGAGAAGTCGTCCTGGGCGTAACGGAATTTCTCGGGTCCACATGCAATGAAGACATCGTCCTCACCGAAGAAATCTTGAAGGCAAGTCACCTGTGGAGCCAGATAACAGAAACTTTAGACCCTTAATAATCTGGCATTACACTTCTTTCATAGAAAAGCAAACAAGGGTTTGAAGCAACGCTAGCTTCTGCCATACTAAATGCTCACAATGACTAAAATATGGATATTAGGCAAGTATAATGTTTACCATATCCCCCAGATCTTTGCACACAGCAAGATTGAAACATTTGCAAAATAACTTAAAGTACAGCTGACACTGATGGAAAGGTCATCAGCTTTGAAGTTTCAAAGAACATTGAAATGTACATCTGGTGATGGCATTAGAAATGATAGTTAAGAAATCCCCAAAGTTATGAGAATTTACACTGAGCGGGAAATGAATTGGTAATGCATGTCATGGCAATCTATGTGATGGTTGTCGAGATGCTAGCATGGCTAAACATATCTGCTAACCAGTGCCTTGAGTGCACTTCATGTGAGGGATACAGAACAAGTGTGTGCCAAGAAAGGACAATCTGTTCATATTCATCTGGTCCCATTATTACTCATCATTTAATAATGTTCATTTGAAATGCTGATTCAGGACTTGTGCAAAGCGTTATCAATACAGCCAAGAGAAGAAGTGTTGCCAGTGCAGAGGAGGACCTTGGATGATGTGCTCACTCAGACAGGAAACAGACAAAGTAAATGGTACAAGATTAGTTCATTTCATGTAATGAATTAAACTCTTAAACACACAGCATTATGTGGATGAATTAACTGTGTATCTTGTATGGCAGCCAAAAGGATTTAGTCAGCTTCAGGTAGCAGTACGCCACCTTTGTGTTTTACTTGCCATGTTAACATACCTTCAGCTATATTAGGTGCATTTAACAAAACACACACAAAGACAGAGAAAAGCCAAAACAGAGAGGATCATGTTACATCTTTTCTGTAGTGTTTAAATGATTCAACTTCCTTCCCCGGGGTCTTCTTCACTATATAGCAGCTGTTAGCACAATATGGCTTCAGTGGACAGATGTCTGTGAGCCACACCTTCTCCTCCACTCTCCATTATACAGGCGGGCGCCATTACCAGCTCAGGCACGCCTATTAAAACCATTCAGGCTAAAAGCTGTGTTTCCCCTTGGTTTTTTTTATTTTTATTTGTTACAAAGCATCTCAAAGCCTCATTTCCAGTTTGCCTTTCAACACCAAGTGACTTTGTTATTCCTCACTTGAATTATTGGATTTTGTCAGATGAACTAATTGAACTGAAGGATTCTCTCGGTCTTTATTCACTTGGCTACTTTTGGGGCTAATTTTTTTAAAACTCAAGACACACTGACACAAGACCCTGTTGCTTTTCTCTCTGCAGGGGTTCAAGGCACAAAGATAACCCCCATGTTGGGCCGCCCGCCAGAATAGTCAAGATGCATTACGGTCTCCTTTGTGATACGCATCCAAACTATGAGCTGCAGATAAATTGGGAACTCCCCACCCCAGCAGCTGCCATGTTGATTCTCCGTCCTGCTAGAGATGCTAAAAGTGTGTGTTGGTGACTCGCAGGCGAGGCATCCAACAGCTGTACCCCTCTCTGAGTCCCACAAGATTCCCCGGATACAGGCCTGAGAGATCCCGCCGAGGCATAGAGAGCGGGCTTTGACTCCAGGGAGCTAAATCTAATTGGTTTTACAGCCTACTTTAAAAGTCCCGGAAATGCGTTTCTTCTTTCTTCCGTGTTCATTATCAAGAGATTAGATACATGTTACTTTCATTAGGTTAAACTGTTGTGGGGCAACGAGGGCACCTGACAGTTAATCAGAAGATGGAAGCATTAACAAATCGCTCTTTCCCCCCCACAGGGCCAGCGGGTGGAGGAGAGGAGATGGAAAGGGGTGGGAGGGTGGAGGCTTGTCCATGTTTTAAGAGCTGATTAAAGGGATAAAGTGTTTATCCGACCGAATGCTACCTTAATCTCTTTACCAGAAACGAAGACTCCGTCGTCTCTGATGGTTCCTGACAGGCAGCGCTACTTTATTTCATCACAATCTGTCCACTTAACTTATATGAGATGCAAAATAAATACTTGAAAACAAGGAGGGGTTTTTCTTTTTCAAAGAAACCGGATGACACGACATGAGTTTAACCCCATGGTTCAGAAAGCATCTATCCTGCCTAGGTAATCGTCTCAAAAAACATTGCATTTAAGCAATCCTTTTAATCCTATTCCCGACAGGGGTTCCGTTAGATCCATATTATCTGTACAATTACAGATCAGATCCTGGATCGGGGCTCTTGCGTCATTAAGACCACAAATCATTCTAAATGTGTCCCTTAAACTCCAAGTAACAACAACATTTCTTATCCCATGGGATGCCCATCATGAGTTAATGATTTATTAACACAAATGTATTTTGACGTCTGTCTAAAGTTGACAGAAATGTTGTGGAAAACCGCTCTGTTTAGCATGCGATCAGATCAAATGTAAAATGTCAGAGTCCCTTTGAAACATGGCTGCAGTGAGGAAAGGGCAGGTCCGCTTGGAAACATTTGGATATAGGTTGAGAAGCATCCGCTCTCAATTTGAAAAGGTCAGTCAAATGCGTCATACTGGCAGCAGACTGGAGAAGGGCAGTACAAGAAGACATAATGCCATCAGATTATCAGAAGCGCCGTCATATTAACATACTGCACATGCTTCTGACACCTCACTGATATACATATACATATACATATACATATACATATAGGCATAGATTTGTGTGTTTATTGTTGGAAGGCTGGTGGGGTTTTCTGAAAAACTGGCCCCTTCCAGACTCCAGGTGCCCCCCCACCCTCTGTCCCACCAAGCCCATCCCTAATCTGTGCCCCACCAGCTGTCCGGACCACATGACCCCCCAAAAACCACCAACAGCTATGCAGGGATCCCCCAACTACAACAACTGAATTATTCAGAGTGCTCCTTTGGCCCGACTGCGGACGATTGTCCACAGGCCGCGGACGGGTCGTTAGGGCATTGTAGTCGAGAGGTAAATAGAAATTCAACACTTTGTAATACTTCACTTCCAAGTTATGTAGGTCCTCTCTATGGTGCTTATAGAACCGTTTTTCATTCCCATTATATGTTCTACAAAGCAGAAAAAGGTCTGGGAATAACCTTGGATGTGTGATGTTTCATCTTTTATCATTTATTAAACCAACATGGAAAAGCCACAGTGAAGTTAACCACATGCAGTATCACCTATAAGAGAGTTAATATGATAAATGGTCTATAGAGTATGGTACCAATAGTATCCAATATCATTAAACTACCCTTGCTCAGACGGTCTGAATATTGTCTGATTATATTTGTATATAAACTTTCCAGATGTAACTCAAACTGTTTAAACAAATCAATGCCAACTTATGAACTTACTTAAAAACAAATGTCTCAGGCCAATATACATGCAGTTTCTTGCCATATCTTGTGTGTGAAGCTGCAGGAAACATATTAAAAAAAAGGCTCCTGCTTGTCTTGACTTCATATTTCCAGCAGCACAGTCAGAGCAGACACAAATTATCGTCCAGGCCTGTTATCCGTCTCATCTCTGACTCCACACAGCATGTTCATTGATCTGCGTGCAGCAGTGTTGTTATTTAATGCTGCATAATGCCGATTCTGTCGTGACTCATAATCAGTGCTTATCTGACCAACTGTAAAGGCTCACCAGCGGTGTTAACGAGTCAGCAAATGGCCAGACAATAGAATGATACTAATTATAATAATCGCAGGTCAATTTGAGGGGTTTCATTCTGCCGCAACCCAAATCACCTGAAACAAAAAAAGCATTTCGCTTATGAAAGGGGTTTTGTATTATACACTGCAGCACTTTCTATGTAACTATGTTTTCTTTATGTTAGAGGATAAGACTAGGGATGGCATGAGGTTGAGGTTGGTGCATTTGAATAAATTCAAAATTGAAAAAAATATGCATAATAGAAATCTCACCGTTAGCTTTCTTTGAATGTTACATTGTGTAGTCTCACCATTACCGAGCTATGCGAGAGAGAAGTGGAGTATAAAAGGCTGAAAAAGAGCCAGTAAGACCTTGCTTTGCCGGCCCATGGGGAAACTCCCACACCATTTCCTTCAATGGAGGCACACAGACCTGATCAATACCAGCACCTCCGCACCGAGTGGAAAATTCCTCCTAAATACACACAGCGTTTCCATTTTGTCCATTTCAACTGACGGTTTCACAGACTATCATGGCCTAAAATAATGGACTCTTGTAGCAACAGCTTTTATTAGGCGACTAAAGTCAGATGCAGTATATCAAAAGACAAAGGAAGCCATTATTTGAGCAGCAGCAGTGATTAGTCTCACTCTGATGAGGCTTGTTCTCTCCTCTCTGACCCGTCTGTGACCTTGGTGACCTGACAGAGTCTGTGTGCTACTGTAGGTGCTCCGGATGCATTTGGAGCCCAGATGAGCCGGTTAGCCAGCGATAACTGCACAGTCATGGGGACCAGCTGGTGCCTGATGTTGTTTTAACCCCCATCCCCCTCCTCAACCCCCGAGGAAACAGGCTTTCCATTTGGCTGACGGATGTGGTCTTCTTAGCATTATTAAATTGTACTTCCTCCCCCTCCCCCCGGGTCATGCTCACTTGTTGATGTGGTCCTTGTACAGGAGAGGGGGGGGGGGGGGGGGGGGGGCGCAGAGGACGCATACAGGCTTCCATGTCTGCTCGAGATGCTTCATCAGGGGTGCCACGCCCCTCTGTCAGCCTGATTGTCTGCGTCTGTTCAACAGTGTGTGTGTATGTGGGGGGGGGGGGGGGGTGTGTGAGTGAAATGTGGCTTCAGTGATCTGTGGTGACGGCTGAGGAAAAGAGAGCAAGCAGGTAAGACCCGATGTAAAAAGCACACTCAGCGTATTACAGCCATTGTCAAAAGCTGAATCCAGAGCGGAGCTTATTGCCATGACAACTGCTTCTGCAGCATGGCAAAGAACAGACTGCGAGAGCACTGATAACCAGAGAAAGGCAGGCTTTTCTTCCCCATTACTGGATGTATTTTAGTCGTTAAGGAGCCTTAAATCCATGCCTCTATCCATATCCTATTCACCCAATCATTCCTTACCGTGCGTTATTCACTTTTAACGCAAATTGGAGTCTTTTGTTCTCTGACAATGGCAGTGTGACCTTGTGCCCGAGGTTTCTTTTTCTTTGTTGACAATTCTTTTTTTTCTTAAAAGGAATTAAATGCAAGCCCCATTTCTAAACCCCAGTCAGAATAATGGGCACGTTACAAAGACTTTGACCGTTGCTGCTGACTCTCAACGCAACACAATGTTCCTTCAACATCTTTCACAAATGACATTTGGATTTGGCATCTATTAGACGAAAAACATGCCAAAGTGCAATTCAAATGAACAAGCACTTGATCCTAAATGCAAATCAGAACTATTCTCCCATGCAGACACCTCTGTTAAATAGACATTCATACAAAATGGCTGCCAGGAATTGAATAAACTGATTTAATGTGGCCTTCTAAAGCAGTGAGGGCAAATCAAGAAATGTACTTATTTCTTTTTTAGGCACGGGAATTACTATTACTAATCATCTAAATGTAAATGATCCTAATTTGCTTTCAGAGTGGATAATGAATTCAGCGGCCCCACCCTTCCTGTTTGAAGTGAAAAGCAGCAGCATTTGAGGGGAAATGAGAGTGATTATGTTCACAACTCTGACAAAGAGAGGAGGGCAGGCTGGCTGTCTTTAGAGTCTGCAAAGCGCTGAGGGAAAAAGAGGAAGACCAAGAAGGCATTTAAAAAATGCTATAAAAACCTAAATCACCTTTTATCTCGCCAACAAAGCGATCCTTTGAACCTTATCCCACACACTGCGGCCCCACACCCAATGATGGAATGCATATACAGGTAAAGAGACATGACATGTGAGGCTTGCATTGACAGTGCCCCCTCACACCCGCTACAGGATGTGGTATCTGACAGACCGGTCCACACCAGCTGGGCTCTCTTTGTGCCTGGGATGTGGTCTCCTAGCAACCGGTCCCAGCAGCTATCGCTACGGAATGGGAAGAGGAGGATCAGGCAGGGAGGGGCGGGCACTGCATCAATATTGCTTTCCACCATATCACCTCCACCACAGAGCAGCTGCAGTGAGCCTCACACAAAGGCTGCACAATAACGTGTGCTGCATTTCTCACATTTCTGTGCAATGCAGTGAAACTGGCACGAGGCCAACAGCGATCGGACACTCGTCATGATATAATTCATCTAAATCCACACTGTTGACAAATTAATCAATATGCTAGATTTAAGCAGCTGCCATGTGGCGGCTGTTAATTTTGTGGAATCATATCATTAAAAATGCATGGGGGAAAAAATTTAAGGAACCAAGCCTAACCACAATCAAACAAAGATAAAAACGATGAAATATAAGAATAAAATGTATGCCAAAAGGCGAGTGCAAAAAGAAAGAAAAGGTTATCTTAGCCAGCGTGTCCAGAGGAATACCGGTATAAGACCTCAGGCAGACAGACTGCTCCTCAGGGAGAGAGCATTACAATCAAAATTCCCTCATCTTTCATTTCAGCGCCCCTCCCCTCCTCCAAGACACAAGTGATTCCAGCCTTATTAATACAGAGGAACAAAACTGAAGGACAACACCTAAAGGAGCTCAGCAGGGCACAATGTAATGAATAATACAGCAAAAAAGGTCCCCACAGGAGAATTAGCGAACATTTAGCCATATCAAAGAGAGGACTGAGGAACAGATGTCCATGTTGGTTTCCACACATGATCCCACGCCTGCTCCGCATCCTCCGTTAATGAACTGGGATTCACAATCGTCTGGATAGCAGGTATCTGATCTGTGCAGTTGGTTACAGGTGTGAATTTATCAAGAGAAAATATAGATCATTACCTGCATTTGATCAGGATTGTTGAATTGTTGTAGTCAAAAGGTCATAGAAAACGATATGTATTGAATGGCCGAACACTGCTACCTCCAAGGTTATTTCTTTCTTTATAAAGCAGCACATGTTGATATAAAGGACACATTAGACGGTCCATCTCACAGACCTTTACACAGTCTTCCAGGTGGGTGACCCTGCATCGCTCCAATAAAGCTAACAATGAATAAAACATTATGTCCCTTAAGCTTAGCCAGTGTGTTGAGGAAACAATAGTCTCCCCCAGGGAGGGACTTTCAGGCAAAGTTAAAGCATATTGTGTGCCTTATGGATTAGTAGATCGGCTTTTGCCACCATTATGCTTTTGTTTTAGCTAAACTTAAGCTGCGTCCCAGTGCACAGTGGTTGGAGGTACTAGACTATATAATAAATTGTATCAAATAAAAATGTACTTTATCATAACGGCAGGATAGACAAATACACTACTTTATTGTTCATTTTACTCAAAATGGGACCAATATTTACAAAATGAGGAAGATATATTGGAGAAGACACAAAACTGTTTAGGAAAATGGTAAAAAATAAAATAAAAATCAGGAGAGAAGTAAGGTCAGTTTCTAATAGACGTCTATGTTAATCCAAATGTTTACTACCCACAGCCAGCCTGTAGAAATCAGATTTTTCTTCTCCTGTGGATTCTAGTGCCCAGTTTTCTTTTTGCCAACAAACCAAATGGTCCGTTAACTAAACCCCAAAGAATCCTGAAGGTTTCTCAAGAGACTTTGCCCATCTGTGGAACATGAAATGTCTGTAGTTTGATTCTCATCTTCTCAAAATGGAAATTCAACCCGCTGGGGTAGTCTGAGGACAGGAAACTGGCAATTTTCTTCAAAAATCGACAGTAAGATCTGTTGGGCAAGAAATACTTTTTTTCCTTTTTAAAAAAAGGAGCTATATTCTACCTGACACACCATGCCCAACTCAAATTCAATGTGCATGACATCCTTTATTCTAAAAATGTTCATAAGCTCAAGAAAAGGATATACATAAAGGATTCTCAGGTAGCTTAAAGGATTGAAGGTTGAGGACTGTACATTTCCTAGCTTCACTGTGCTAGTTAGGTTCACATGTTAAAATAAAAAGGTTTCCTAGACCCATATTCTCCCCACATCTTCCGGCGCAGACTGAAAACTCATCTCTTTCGACTCCACTTCGAGCAATAAAATGACTAACAAAGCACTTAAATACTAATAAAGGACTGGCTTATCTAAAGCTAATTGAGTAGCACTTGAAATGCTTGGCTCTATGAAACCTTGGTCGAATGCACTTATTGTAAGCCGCTTTGGATAAAAGCGTCAGCTAAATGCAATGTAATGCATGAACCACTCTTAATAGAGTAACAATGGGTACAAAATTATCAACACAACAAAACAGGGTTTGGTCGTTTGTTCAATACTACAGAGGATGGAAGACAGAACTTCCCAGGACTTTTGAATGGCTGATGGTCTCATGGCCACTTTACAACAAAGGGAGGTCGACAAGATACTGATGACCTGAACCACAAGACAGGACAATATGTTGCCCGACAGAATAAAGACTGCAGACAATGAAGGTCATAGTGTACACACAGGTTGTTCTCATGGACCTGCTCTGTCTCTGTTGACCCAAGGGAGGATTTCTACCTCTATCTACCGTGTTCGTTTTGATGTTGAAAGATGCATTGTGATTATTTGAGGTTGTTTTTTTTTCTTTTTCCAAAGCAAATGATTTCGTGTCCTTCTTTGCTTTGATCCTGGTAGCTGTATGAATGAAGAACTGTCTTTAATCTTGACCACAGATGTTCCTACTGTGCAGCTTTGCTTACACACAGTACCTCCTTTGTTCCAGTTAATGCTACAAAAAGATGGCCATAAACCACAAATGCAGACCAACAAGACATTAGCAGTGTGGTATCTTTGGATATAGCTTTTCATATGCAACTGGTCTGCAGGACACATGCAACAGTCTTTGAATTTAGAGCATGATGTAATCTGGGTTACGGCTAAAGGTGAGGTGAGACATACCTGCTTGCCATCCAGCGTGTAGATCCTCTTCACCGCGCCGCTCTCAAGTTTAATGGCCTCTGTGATATCGGTGAGCACCTGATCGAATGAGTGTGCGGTCTTCTTGTTGAGCAGGACGCGCACAGCCTTGCGAGGCTTCACGCCGCTGCGCATCACCGTCACTAGCTTGGGTCGAACAAAGTCCTTGCCCTCTCCGCCATTGCCGCCTCTGGCTCCAAAGGCTTGCAGGCTCTTCGCGGAGGCCTTTACGTTCACGGACCAGTTGGGGTTGACGTTCTTTGTGTAGTCGACCTTCTTGTACACGTTCTCTGAGGCACACACGTAGCTTTCCCCTGTGACGGCAAAGAGGAAATTGGCTTTGTTTGTTGCCACACACACACACACACACACACACACACACACACACACACACACACACACACACACACACACACACACACACACACACACACACACACACACACACACACACACACACACACACACACACACACACACACACACACACACACACACACACACACACACACACACACACACACACACACACACACACACACACACACACACACACACACACACACACACACACACACACACACACACACACACACACACACACACACACACACACACACACACACACACACACACGACTCCCAGAGGCGTCCACTCAACCATTTAAAATTGCAGGAACTCAAATGATGAGATATCAAGACCACTGAGGGAATATTTGGGCTTTCACAGTTTGGATATCATCCGACATTGATCTAATGATGTCGCAGCTAAGAATAAGTTGGCTTTGTTTAGGGAAATGCTTACGATGTCAATAAGAAACACTTTCACAGCCAGGCTTTCTGCTACCAGGTTTTTTACCCTTGGATCACCACAAGATAATGCTTTTCATCCCTATTGCTTTAATGGCACTGCAGGAGGGAAACTTTGTGATTTGAAAATGATTGGTGAACTAAATCAACTAAATCCTTTTGGGAAGGGCTGAGCAGATTTCATGTCAGTGCATTATAGACTATTTTTGGGTATAAAATCATATAAAATGAGTATTTAAATAAGACGTCTGAAATAATGGAAAATATGGTGTTGTACATTTACAAACTTTGCTGAAGCTCGCACATGCATGTCTTTGTCTAAACATTTCAAAATGTGGCCCAACTTCATATTATTCTCGAAATAATCTTCAATTTTGTCGCCATTCTTCAATTCACTATCTTTAGAGCAGTTCTTGCTCATACGGGGAGTGGAAATAAAGTAAAGACCCAATGCAGCAGGGGCGATAGAAGGAGATACATTTGGACAAAAGGGGAACCCGGAAGGCAACAATTAGCCAAATGTGGACAAATTACAGCAAACACAAAAGGCAGAGAACAGGATTACATAGGGCAGAGATTGAGCAATTAATTATATCCCACAAGAGGAAGCACAATGCAATCCCCCCCCCCCCCACCACCCACAGTGCTGCCCCTTTCTTACTGCACTGCCCACACACACACATGTAGGGAAGCAAAGAGCCACACACGGCTCAAGGAGCAGACATGATCGTCTCAATTCGAACAAATTTAGCTGCAGTTTATCGTCAAGCTTTTTCCCCAATTCCCTCTGTCAGACTTATTTAGAACGATCTTAAAAAGTGGACCAGGACTGGGTCATTTAACTGGGTCTTATTAATTAGCCTTGAGAAACATTCGATTGATTGGTGTTGGAGTAAAAGCATTACAATCCTTTCTTTTCACTAGAGGTGCAGTTTTAATTGGAATTTCCACCCACTGTTGGATGCCGATGGAGACGCTCGACAGTAATAACACTCCCAAATTGTGGCTGGAGGTTTCTTTAATGAATTAGATGCTAATGTCATCTGTTAATGAGCCATTCATCCCATGCTGAGCAGCAGAGCGCTGACTCTTCAGCTGAGTATGAACCACTGCCAGAGACGAGTCGATTTGAGGTCGAGTTCAAACTGGATTTCGCGTTTAAGACATTTTTATAAATCTTTTCTTCTTCAGAGCCCAACAAAATTGTCCACAGAGAAGTGGACCTTGAAACTGGATACTTTTAAAGTAAACAATCAGATTAGAAGTTGATGCATCGTATGAAGAGCTTACAGGAGTCTAGACCTCAAAGATAAGACTTTTAATCTTCAGAATTGGCAATGTTATACTTGAAAATCTTCTGTGCTGAAACTGATCTAAAACTGAAGGTTATCTTTAATGTGGCGGCCTATAGCATCTCAATTTTAACTCACTAAAGCGGCTCCACTGGGGAACAAACTATAAACCCACCTGTTTCACAAAGAAAACAGGACTTACAATGTTTTTTTGTAATACGAAGAGAATATATCTGCAATGTTCTCATTGTTCTGAGGTTGTATCTTAATTGCTTATTGCATATTGTTTTGGATTGAGACGTCAGCTAAATGAAATCTAATTTAATCAGATATATTAATATTAATAAGTGCTTGGTGCATCCTACTACATATGCTTACCTTCCTCTAGCTCATCCATAGAGCAGATCTTTCGATCGCCATCCACAGTGAAGATGAAGCGGACCCCCTGAGGCAGGTTGATGTGGTCAGAGAGCGAGCGTGTGAGGTCGGCCAGTAGCGCGTCGAAGGTGCGGAATCGGTCGGTGGCCACGGCGTACACGATGCCCTTGAAATAGCGGTCTCCATTGCGGTAGAAACGCACCTTTTTGGCTTTCTTCTCATTGGTGAGGGCCTGCAGGGTGCGCGTGCGGTAGAAGCTGCAGTGGGCGCTGTGGGTGGGGCTGGGGAGTCCGTTCAGACGCCCGCCTCGTGGGGCACGGGTCGCCTTGTCTCGCTCGTCAAAATGTCCAAAGTCTAGCTCCATGGTGACTGTAAGCTTTGATGGTTGTGACAGATAGATGTGTGGCAGTGGTCACCAGCTCCGGAGAGTCTGGAAAATAAAAAGGTATGTAAGGTTATGTTTCACAAAGTAAAATACTGCACTGAAATTGAGACGTAATTGTGATTCACTTTTTGTAATTGTTCCAAAAACATGAACTAGACAACCCATTTTCAGAACCAGGAATAAAGCGACAAATAAACAACCATTTCAAAGTCAGAATAGACATATCAATCTAATATCCTCTAGTACTTTGGGATCATTTCTACAACTCTTCTTCCCACCCTGGCTGAGGTGCGGTGTCTCCAGTTCTGAATCACAATGAGTTTTAGGTACCAACACAGAGACATGGATTTTTTTTTTTACTTTGGACACTGACCGAATGCTTTCAATCTCCAATGAAGTAAATGGTTTCATCTGCATATAGGTGGACAATGAACGAAACCACTAATCGTTTTAAGCGAGACTAAAGACTGGTTATGATCTAAAGGATGATGAGTGATTGATATTCGGCTTCCAACAGAGACACAACCTGACCACTTCAAAGAACATTTTGTATATATGGGTTCATTATTTAGCTTATGAAACCTCTACTATCAAAGAAAAACACATATGTGAATGGCTTGTATCAACACTACTGCTGTGGAGCAAATATATTATTATAAATAAGATTATATTTCTGCTTAGAAAAGATTCAACATCTTCCTTTGCTAAACTGCTGCATGAGCCAAGAAGCACGTATGATATGTCTCAACTTCTGTATCTCGCCTATAAACCTGAGAGCCGCTGTCTCACTTGCCGAGATGAATAAGTCTCTGGCTCATGGCCAATTCTTCATGTTCAGGGGAAAAGCTCTTAAAACTTGTCTTTGATAAATCAACGAGCTAACTATTAGAAACTGACAGGCTAATCTGCCCGGATCATTTATGTCAGGATGAGTTTGTATTACTTTGTGGGAAATGTGTCTTTTTTTCTTTTACTTTTATTAAAACGTCAAGCAGTTAATAGTAAGTACATTTAGTAAGGCATGTGTGGCATGATGTTATAAAAAAGGTGTTGAAAAATCCAAAGTAAACGACAACTCATACAAAATCTGGGTGATGAGACAACAACAAAAAAAAGGTAATATAATCCATTGAAAAGCATAGCAAAAGCAATCAGACACCCAAGATATACAATCTGGGTATCCCACTGTAAATATATTACATTTTATACAAGATTACATATCCTGTGATGTTTTATAGCACATCTAAACTGTTCCGTAAAGGTAATGGATTCCCAGAGCAGTGTTTAACATTTAAGTGGATGAAGTGGTACAGTAACTGAGTTTAAATAAATGATGTATATATCACCACAATAAGACTACATTTGAATCCTTTCCTTATTTGAAAGGAAATGTTAAATGTTTTTTTGCCCTAATAATAGCCTGGATTGTACAATTGATCTTCCTGTTTACTAGGAATTATGCAAAAGATGCATCTGGTCAGCCAATAAACAATAAACCACTTATGCTAGGGTGGACTGGCAAATGGCTGGAGCAGCTGTTTTTTTTTTTGAAGGCTGGTCTGTTAATCGACCACCTGATGGATACAACTCAGTACTCAAAACCACAAAACTCATTGAACCATACAGTACCTTTCAGAAGTGAACACTGATACACACCCATAAACACACACCCACATAAAAGAGGAAGTCATCGGTGCCGAGTTTAAAGCCCAGCTCCATTGAAATAATCTCCTTTACATCATAATGTTCTTTAAACAAATCGTATTTCGCAAGAGTGATCACTGTTTCTTTTAAAGATTGCATGTTCATCTTGCCTTAAGATTTGTATTTCCCAGTTTGACCCAGTGCTGCTCTGTGCAGATGACAGGTAAAGCCTTTGGAAACCTTAATCTTAACAAAAAAGCCTAGAAAAGGCAAGTTGTCATGCATGTCAGTCGCTTGTTCATCTTTCAGATCATAATTGGTTTACATGACTTGACAACATTTGCTAAAAGGTCACTGGTCTTTGACCTCATCTAATTTCTGAGTGGCTCACAAACAACACACACTCTATTTGTCGTCCTGCATCTTAAAGTCACCTTTTCTTTCATGATGAGGTTTGAGACCAGACATCACAGTTTTGATTCTTCTCATCGAAAAAATCTGTTCAATGCTGCACCATTTTCTAGCCATTTTCATCCAAACCCTCAGTGAGAGGTTCTCCTGATTAATTGGCTTTGAATGGATTTATATCAACATAATATGCATTTACATTTACAGAGTATGTTCTGAGTGACGCACAACAATGGTCATTTCTTTGAATACAACTGACATTAGCAGCTGGACTGCTTCAGACTGCTGAGAAGACAAAACAAGACGTTTAAAATGTCACCAAAGAGATTTTCTGATAGACCAATTGAACTAATCTTCAGATGGAGCCCTAGCATTAAATATCCCACCAATTATTACATTTTGATCTCAAACATATCACTCAGTTCTTCTTCTAATGAGCATTTAATATATTAAGAAAAGCCTCTTGTGCCTCTTTCAACCTTTTCATCCGGTGTATGTAAACCAATGAATGAAACAAGGACTATTAATGCTATTTTAATAATCCATCTTGTCCACTATGGTTTAATGCCCTGTATTGTGCATACAAAAGGGACCACAATGACAAACAGAGGCCTGTTAATATGGAATAAATGGAACACGCTGCCGCCACCCATCCATGTGGCGGGGCCTCCAATCCCCTGCTAACCCCTGGCTGTGCTGCTATCTGGGGTTTTATGACAGCCCGCTGACAGGGGTGGGACTGCTGGGTGCTCCTCAGCTGACAAAGGCCAGGTTTCAATCCCATCTGCCGCACTAATGGGCAGAGCCAACAGTGACCCTTCCCCAATGGAGCATCAACTAGGACAGTCCATTGTCTCAAACAGGGTGCCTTGCCTTCAGAGTGACATCACCATAAATGTAGCTGCTCCAGAAAGTGCATCTTGTCAATGGAAGCAATAATGATACACTAAAACAGCTTTTCAGTGTTAAACTATATGACATTTAGCTATACATTAAGATAATCTCTTGATTGACACACTACAGGTTTTTATCAGCAACTGAATAAAACTCACCACCCCAGCTAAATCAATGCCTTCTTTTACAGATTAAAGCATGTTCAGAGGCTTCAGCAGCACTGCAGTATCATTGTGTGGGATCACTCATATTTGTGGCTATTTCTGTGCACCCGGCTGAGCCACCCACACAACACCCCGGTGACTACACACTCCAACCAGCAACCACTCATCCTCATCCATACAGTCATCCATCTGGGAACACCACGCCATGCACAGATACTTTTAAATCCC
The DNA here is from genome assembly GCF_902827115.2 of Pseudochaenichthys georgianus. Lineage (NCBI taxonomy): Eukaryota > Metazoa > Chordata > Actinopteri > Perciformes > Channichthyidae > Pseudochaenichthys > Pseudochaenichthys georgianus. The sequence continues at coordinate 18,948,430 of NC_047516.1, forward strand.
AGTCGCTTAAGAATGAAAAAGTTTCCTGATGCCACACTTGCCATGTATGATGGATGAGCGTGGCCACATGGCACAGAGCAGCGCACAAGATACAAGTTTTTCTTCAGCAAAAAAGAAAGAAAGAAGGGGGTTGGGTGTGTGCTCACACCTACTCACAATCCACCTGCTCCAATCTCAAAACCTACAATAATTTCTTCCAAATACATGCAATGTCATCTCAATTTGACCACTCAAAAGCAAACCCTGAATGCCCTTTTCAATTTCTCCTTAAATCAGGAAAAGTCTGAAGATAATCCCACACAGTAAACGGACTCACCTGCGTCGCTGCTTGCGGAGAGAAGGGAGTGTGAGTGGGGGGAGTGTGTGTGTGAATGTGTGCGTCGATGCTGCAGCAGGATAGCGGCACGCCGTCTCTCCCTCGCCTTTGTCTGCTTCAGTCTGAGAGCCGAGCCGCTGCCTGCCTGCTGGAGGAGCCACTGGGTCCTAAAGCCAACGAGCCGTGGATCCGCCCACTGTGGCCCTGCTGCGGGTACCAGAGAGAGAGGGGCTGGGGTGGAGCTCACACCAGCCTCTCCAAAGGTGCATGGACAAGCTGGGAATTAAAATGAAGCTATTATTTACAGTTATTGGTTTAAAGATTAAAGAGCCCATTAGAGAGCTCATGATATGTGGGCATGAGGCACTTTCTGTCAAGGGGTGGAAGTAAATCTCCAACTCCTTCTCTTCCTTTATTGTTATCCTTATCTTCCTATAAGGCTTTTTGTGTGCGTCCGTGCAATAAATTGAGTCCATTTAACAAAAAAAGCTCTGTGAGCTCTTTGTAGGTGGAAGATAAAAGCTTTAATACCACTGTGGTGTGTTTAACTTTCTGGTTGCCTTTAAAGGGCCTTTCAGAAAACAACATATTTAGTGTGTTAACTCTTCACTCATGTTCATATGTGTGACACGTTCAGCCTACTTTCTTACTTTTCTTGATTTTGATAGTACACATACACTGTATTCTAAAAATATGTCCCACAGCTTCAAAAGAAAAGTGCCTCAAGGATTGCATTGTACTTTTCATAAAGGTACTGTTCATGTTTCACTTAAAGGGGACCTATCATGCAAAGGTAACTTTCTGATGTCTTTTATACATAAATATGACTCACGCAGCGTCAGAAAATAAAACCCTCTCTCTTTTCCTCCGTCCCCAAATCTCTAAAAACGGGGGTACAACGGAGCTGAAATCGGAAATGCGGACCCACAGCACTATCAGAAACGTTGCTATCAGAAACAATGCCCGACTGTTTTGGACGTAACATGGTCGGTGTTCACATTAGCATCGCTAACACTCAGAGCTAACCTGTACTGGAGAGCATGTGTGTGAAGAAGCAGGAAATAAAAAGGAACTCACCTTGTGGTATAACCGGCAAGAGAGAAAGCCTTTGAGCTCCATGCTGTTTCAGAGAGAATCCTTGATAATCCATGATATGGCGTTTCATCACCGCAGTATTTAGTTTAGACAGTAGCTGCCCCGCATGAGCTCAGCACCCTCCTTTTTAATCTTTTTTTTTTTTTTTTTAAAGCTTTATACCCAAAATCAGTACTTTTGAAACAGGAAATGAAATAGAAGGATATGAGGCATGGCTACAATGGCAAATACTTCATAGACATGTTTTTTATATTTTCTTATATATCTGAGACCTATGCTGTTGCCTAAAAATAGCATGATAGGTGACCTTTAGTTATGACGGTAATTTCGGTAATTTCAAGTTGATTTTGCTTGATTTCATGTGCACTCATGACGAGGTATACTGTATAACCGTACGGACTGTCTAACTGAGGTCACCAAAACACCTTGCTATAAAGCCATTATTTATGGTCATTGTTTCATACTAAATGACAAGCTTAAGGATGAATATATTTCTCATCCCTCAAGGCTATGAAACAGATTTGATAAAAAGGCTTTGTGCTAGTTATTGTAGTGCGGTGTTGATTTCACTGAAAGCTCTGGCAGGACAGTGGACACTCCGAGGGCATCGGGGAAAGGTGAGATTCAGAGCTTCAGAGGTGTCACATGAAACTCCCGAAAGGCCAAAGTAGGGCAAGAAAAACATAAACCCAACATAACCAAACAAATGAGCTCCATTGTTGTAATAGTCAGTGAACAGTAATGACTTCTGGACCTCGAAACTGGGCCACAGTTTGTATAGAAAGTATAGGGTTCTTTAAAATTCATTTTTGGTGTGATAAACATGACTGACTTTAGGGCAAACTGAAGATGAAAGTGTATTTTTTCCGCAAAACCATTCATCATTTCACACTGATAGGTTTAGTAATATACATATAGGGATAGGAAAACTCTTTCAATATACAGATACACATTTTTTTAAATACAGATGATGGCAACAAGCAAGTGTTTAGTCCAAAAAAGGATGGTTTAAGTGGCACTGGTTTTCCTGGTTACATTTTGTGGATTCCGAGCTATAATAAAATGACAGTAACCATTTTATGACCATTTTAGATCCCATTTGATTTGGCAGATTTAAATCAGCTGTTTTACACATATATGAAGACATCTTGCAGATTCCAGAATTTAATTTAAAACATTTCTGTGTCATAAATTGACAAGAGTTAATGCTTGCAGTCTGTCTTATTGGATGGGCCACATTACAACAATACACAAAAGATGAAAAGAAATGTAAGAAATGTAAATCATTTAAATGCTGGCACATCCAATATTAACTGTCGGAAGTGATATTAACAAATGCTGTGATTGAGGACAGCTATGGAGATGTATACTGTCACAACCCTGTTCATTAAATTGAGAACAGTAGTGGATAAACTGGTCTCGGTTTTATAGGGCCAACAAAAGGGGTTGACTCTTTTCGCAGCAGGCCGCTCTTTCTTTGTCGTCTATTCCTCTCCCCTCAGGCGGAAATGCTTAACTTTCAAACTCAGCTGTTGTCACATTCTGCAGCCTCTCCTTTGCATGTCACGCATAACTCTAATTCACTCTGATCAGTGGCTGCTCCGCACCTCCCTCTGTGAGCTGCTCCAGTGCTGCTCTGCTCTGCCTGCTGTCTGAGAGAGGAAAGTGTCCATGTGGGAGGTATTTTATCAGGTGGGGGGAAAGGAGGAGCAGATTTGGATATTTGGCCCTCAGTAGGGATGCTGCCACAATGCGCTTCATGCCAAAAAGGAACATTTACTCTGTGACTTTCCAAATTTGGTCTGTAGTGCTGTGAAATCATCATACAATTAGTATGACTGTCTGACTTGGACAGCATATCCAATACCGACAAGGGTAACCGCGAAACCCCTAAGGCAATGTTAAAGGGGCCCTATTATGCAAATTGTAAGGGTCATATTTGTATTTTGTGCCTTTAATGTTCAAAAAGCTCTTCATTTTTCTCATACTGCCTGTGCAGCAGCACCTCTTCTCACCCTCTGTCTGAAACCAGAGCCCAGTTTGCTCTGATTGGTTAGCTGGCCGGCTCTGTTGTGATTGGTCGATTAATAAGAGGTGTACCGCCCCTTAGCCTATCATGTAAAATGTGTTGGAGCGCTAGCCAATATAAGTGGGAGTGTTACATAGTGATGTCACTATGTGAGAAACTCTCAGGAGGGAACGTTGGAATTTGAACCTTTGCAGACCATTTACATGCACAACAACCTATATACTACAGGAAAGGGAAAACCCTAAGACGCACAATAGGACCCCTTTGAGAGAAATTATTTCACATTTACATTCTTTTCATACACATTGAGGCTTTGCCTTGAGAAATGGAAACATTCTTACAACACAATACATCCTCCTGTATATATAGTATAACCAAGGTTTTCAAAGCACAGCACACATCGAGTATTCACACATTCTTTGAAACCTTTTGGACATCTTTGAATGAAGCATAAAAAACTATGATGTTACATCTGGCGCTCTTAAGGAGTATGCCAATGATATAATAGAAAATGTGAAGTGCTGAAATGTTTCAATCAAAAGGACCTCAAACATGCTTTTCATAAATCAAATCAAAACATAATAACAGATGATTTGAAGTAATTGAATTTATGCTTCTCAAATGTTAGGACAGTTTGATAAAGCAGCTAAGTCACAATTGTTCTCCCTGTTAGTAAAAGCTTTTAATGCCAATTCTACGGTGGCTACAACAGATTTGTTGCCTGCAGCTTGTGTCATGGTCAGGTCAGCCAGTATTTCCATAGCAACAGGCAAATAGTGCCAACATTAACCTCTCTGGCTCCTCACATGTTTAAACAACACAAAATGCTGCACCCTAATAAAGGATTTGGAGTACTTCTGTTTAAATGCAGCAGTTTATCCTTTCACTGAAACAAAATCAGTTTGTTTCTAACAAAGATCTCTTTCATTGTTACCACAATCGTATCGTATCCTAACGTATCACGTTGTATTGTATTGTATTTGTATTGTATCCTAACATATTGTTAAGTATAGCATTATATTGTATACTTTCAAGGAACTACAACAAAGATGTAGTATATATACAGTCTGGTGGTGATTTCCTGCAATATAGAAAACAATGGATGTATTCATCTAACCCTCTTCCAATGTAACCATTTGCACAGTTTTCCATAGCTAATTTGTTTTTTATAAAATTGAATGGACATAAACCCAGTTTCAGTTTGCATAGTGAAATAAGTGTGTCACGACAAGCAGCGAGGGACAGAAAGAGTGCTGCGTGGCCGTCGATATGACAAGGCTGAACGAGGTGGACTGCAGTAAGCATAAGTGGTTCACAGCTGGTGTCTGGGGGAAACATGAGAGAGGGTGGGGAAGGCCGGCGAGGGGAGGGGAGGGAGAGATGGGGGGGGTCTGGTGGCGATAGCGGGGGCGGTTGCAGCCATGACGACTGATGGAGGAGGAAGTAAACAGATGTCCACAAGCTGGCAGACAGGCACTGAGTGGACGAGCCACTGAGAGACAGGTGGACGTCCAGGGACACAGTGAGAGGCTGTGGAGCAGCAGCGCTTTGCAGAGAGGAAGAAAAAACATACTGGAGTCATCAATCAATCTTTCAGTGTGTCATTTAGTGTTGAACTTAACACCAATAAGGCCTGTTATTATAACGTTTTTCAATTAAAGTTTTAATTTATTCAATTAATCATTATTATTATTACTTGAACTTGGAGTTTCAGGCTCTGCACTTTCCCTCCTCACCTCATACTTCAAAGACCGCACCTACAGGGTTACATGGAGAGGGTCTGAGTCCGACCCTTGTCAATTAACTACAGGGGTCCCTCAGGGCTCTGTTCTTGGTCCTCTCCTCTTCTCCCTGTACACAAACTCGCTCGGATCTGTCATTAGCCCGCATGGTTTTTCATACCACTGCTACGCTGACGACACCCAATTAATTCTGTCCTTTCCCCGCTCAGAGACCCAGGTCGTCGCACGCATCTCTGCTTGTTTAGCTGACATCTCTCAGTGGATGTCCGCTCATCATCTCAAGCTCAACCTTGACAAAACTGAAGTGCTTTTCCTTCCGGGAAAAGGTTGTCCCACTCTTGACCTAACTATCAACATCGGCCCCTCTGTTGTTTCCCCGTCTCAGACTGCAAGGAATCTGGGTGTTATCCTAGATAACAACCTGTCGTTTACTGCAAACATCGCTGCTACAACCCGTTGCTGCAGATACACGCTTTTCAACATCAGGAAGATACGCCCACAGCTGACCCAGAAATCGACGCAGGTTCTGGTCCAGGCTCTCGTCACCTCACGCCTAGACTACTGCAACTCCCTCCTGGCTGGTCTACCTGCATGTGCCATCCGACCTCTGCAGCTCATCCAGAATGCAGCGGCTCGTCTGGTCTTCAACCTTCCAAAATTTTCCCACACCACGCCGCTCCTCCGCTCCCTCCACTGGCTTCCGGTAACTGCTAGAATCCACTTCAAGACACTGGTACTTGCGTACCATGCTGCGAATGTATCTGGCCCTTCCTACATCCAGGACATGGTTAAACCGTACACCCCAGCACGTGCACTACGCTCTGCATCAACCAAACGACTCGCTGCACCCTCGCTGCGAGGGGGACCCAAGTTCCCATCAGCAAAAACACGTGGGTTTGCTATCCTGGCTCCAAAATGGTGGAATGAGCTCCCCATTGAAATCAGGACCGCAGAAAGCTTACACACCTTCCGGCGCAGACTGAAAACTCATCTCTTTCGACTCCACTTCGAGCGATAGAATGACTAACAAAGAACTGCTAACAGAGCACTTATATACTAATAAAGGACTGGCTTAGCCAGTTGAGCAGCACTTGAAACGATTGGCTCTTTGAATCCTGATGTTCTTATATGATTCTGTTTTCCTCAAGGTTGTGTCTTCCTGGTCGAATGTACTTATTGTAAGTCGCTTTGGATAAAAGCGTCAGCTAAATGCAATGTAATGTAATGTAATGTAATTATTATCTTAGATATCCATAGACCTGTGATACATGCACACATTCAAACATTAGTATCACTAAGCAAATATAGTAATGGATGTACAAATGTTCCTGTTTATGTCTGACAATTCTATTTTAAACATTAGTAAGCAAACCCATCCTATGGAAATCTATACATTAACTTATACTGAGTATGTTTTCCCTGAGCATCCTAATTATGTTTCGTGGTTTGTAGTATTTTATTGCACCGCAGCAAACAATAACTGTCATTATCGATTAGATTGCCATTTATTTTCCTAACTAATCATTTGGTCTATAATATGCCAAAATTAGATGAAAAATGTAAATGCTTCGTTTTAAATGTCATGTTTGTCAGTGAAAAACTGAACGCTATAGGCTAAAATCAACATTTTCTACAGTTCCTTTCATGAAATGTCATCCAGCTGGGCCTTTTTTTGTCTGTCTATCGACTTATCGTTAGCTCTACTTTTAAACATTCCTCATTGCTCAAATCACACGTTCTGTAAGTCTTTCTGCCAAATAGCACTCATATTTGTCCAAATATCTGTTTTGTAAATTACTGTAGACCCTTATTGGTATTCAAGTGAGACGATTTGCTCCAGTCGCTTTAAGAAATGTGTACCAACTGATGAAGACTCCAAAATGTAAGGGGCCAAATTCAACAGCTTAATCATTTTGATGACCCTTATTGCTGTCTCTTACAGTTAGTTGTAAGTTGAGATCATGAAGTGAAGAGACAGTGATGAAGATGCAGTGAGAAAGCCTTCATCTCAGCACTCAAAATTAATCCATCGCTTCTTATATCCCACCTCAGCATTTTGCAGAGTCACCGCAGCGGCATTAGTGTTGGGAATAGACTGGAAACTGGGTTAAATCCCCTGGCAAGCTGCTAAATCAGAGCAGGGAAATGCAGGAGACATGTTGTCGCCCCGCTCAACACGAACTGTCAACATGACCTTGAGCAAGGCACTTTAAACTCAGCTGCTCTGAGGAGCACTTATATATTGGGGTAACTTGAAATACTCACTGAAGGGGGAAAAATGCAGCTCTCAAGACAAGATGTGAACAGGTTTCAAAGTGACTTTGAACAAACCCCTGTCTTTATTGCAGTCAGATTTTTCTAGAAGCGATTCCTTTACTGTTTTCAAAAGTGATGGGGACATATCTTCCAGTTAAAAAAACCTGATGCTATATTGCACCACGGGTAGTATACTATTATAAATATATTTTTCTTTTTAAAGTTCAGTATTATTAAATGTGTGTTGCATCCAAATTGCACCACTGGGGTCCCCAGAAATACACCCACATGCAAGTGTGAACGGACCAACTGTTCTCGAGATTTTACATGTGGTGGGGACAAAATTGTTCATTCCAAAAATCAGTGGGGACATGTCCTCAGCGTTCCCAGCCTCATTGACGACTATGCTGTTCATCCTTCAAGAGCTTTTAGTCACAGAAGTCTCGTCCTCCCCGAAGGAAATAGACCTGGGGATTTAAAAACACTGAATGAATCAGTTTTGCAGAGTTTTGCTGAGACTGCTACCAGCTACTTTTTAAATCTCAGCCAAAAACTCACCCCTTTGCACTGGCTTTTAATACTAGTTAAACATTACATTTTTACATTTGTATGTGTTTTTATATGTTTTAGTTATTGTGCTTTTTATCATGTTTTTAATTATTGTTATATTATTTTACTCCCATTGTGTTATTTTATATTGTATGTATTGCCTGTACAGCATTTTGGTCAGCTGAGGTTGTTTTAAATGTGTTATATAAATAAATAAAGATTGAGATTGAGCTTTTGTTTGTTAAACACAATCCTTCAACAGGTTTGAATACACAGTTTAAAATGACCAAGATTTTAAAAACGTTATTGTACAAATGTGGATTAAAACTGGAATATAAAATAAGGACAACTTCTAGAAAATAACCATAATGTTGGCCGTGTGCAAAGCGGAAACATCATCATCACTGGCGACACATTCAACAGTAAGTTACCTTGATTCAAATTACATATTTCTGTAGGTCCGGGTTAGATTGGAAACATTTTGGATAACATCCCCAAGTCAACAAAATATACTGTATGAAACGTTACATACAGTATTACTTTACCCAACAACTGTGGGGTATAAAAATGATAGAAAATAGTCTAATTAAGTATTTTAGAAATTGACCACAGCACTCTGAAGTGAATGAATGGACGTACATGTAGACACATCCTTTCACAGTCTGACTCACAGCATGACTGGTGATGGTGTGATGTTTTTGTTACGGTAAAGAGAGATAGAGATAAGTAGGACCGGCCTGAAGTAATGTTAGCATCATTAAACAAGGCCTCATTGGTTACCATGGCAACTTATAGCTGGAAAACCTCGGGAGGCTTTTTCTGGGCCTCATCAGCTGCAGGCACTGCAGGAAGACCAGGATGAGCAGCAAAGGATGACGTCATGTGATGAGCAGTTTGTGAAGAAGCTTTTTCACCTCTCAGACACACTATAACCTTCATCATCATTGCCATCATCATCATCATCATCATCATCATAAAGTATGCTGAATCAGAGATGTGTGTCATCACATACGGTATGTGTCCTTTTTTAAATGCCCCACCCTTATATACTTTTCACCTCATTGTTTTTTGTTCTTTTATTTGCTATTTATCATCCAGAAAATGTGTTCACCATCCTTGTGAGTCCCTATATTGGCATGTTGGAGTCTCAATAACTTCACCTAGATATTTAAAACATGGCGGACGAGACTTAACAGACGGTTTGTAGGTGGGTGGCACAGTGGATAAGTCAGAATTAGGGACGGGGGATCCAAAAAAAGAGGTAAAAAACATGACCTGGATTCCATTTATGCTCTTTAAAATCACCATGTGGGGAGTCACCATTGTCCGTCTCAAGTAGCTTTGTCTGCTCGGCAGATTTTCTAATGAGGGGCTTTTGGAGGAGGATGACAGAGCGCTCTGCCGTTCTGCCGGGGAGGAGGAGGGGACTTTAAAGGAAATGAGCAAGGCTCTGTCCACGGATACGCCTAATACTAGATTCCCCCTACTCAGATGCCCTGCTGGCAGCTTGGCTGGCAGCACTATTAGGACTGAGAAGGGTGGCATTAGTCTGAAACTCTCATTATGTCAGACACACTGAAAACCTCTAATCTAGCAACCAAATGAGAGGGGTAGAATTAAACCAAAGTTGGCGATAGAAGGCAGCAGACTTGCAATTCAAAGTGCTCAAATCAGTGTTGTTTGTACTTTGGACTACTTTATTTGGAGAGCAAAAGCTGTGCTCTGAATATTTACTTCTAGCTGTTCAACCCATTATGTTTCATTTAAATCAGGTCACATCTGTTCGCGACATACAAAAGCTAGGACATGTTTACTTGTCCACAGAAATAGAGTTTTTGTGTTTTATCAGCAATATTGTAACCGTACATTTATTGTAATATGTGTTTTTCTTTGTTAAAATACACTGGATAAAGCTGTTTGACAGAACATTTATTTAAACGTCTCACAGAAAAAGTCACACTCAAGTTAAGTATAGAAACCCGTTGGTGCGTACATAATGCCTAAACTTAATAAATGAGGATCTGCAAGTTATCCCCATATGCAAGTTAAGTTTCTATAATTAATGAGGAAGGAGGAAAATGGATCACATAGTAATCTGGTTGCCTCTTATCATGAGACAGATGCATGACAATTAGTCAATAAATCACTCAACACATAAACAGATCTTCATAAATATGATGTTTACTGTTAATAAATTCACCTTTAATGTTGGTGAATGTTGCTGGATTTGATCAATAAGAAGTGTTGTGGTCTCCATGCTGAAAAATGTATTCATTGTCATTTCATTTATTAGGTGTTTTTTAATTCCGTGGCTGTCGGTAAAAGATAATATACCCGCCATGTGTTTGAGCAATGATACAGGGGTTATTTCCCAAAAGTGGTAAAAAATATTAGCGAGCTCGGCCCACACACTGGCTGTGTTAGCAAGCAAAACAGGATTAAAATAAAAGACCAGCTATCTAATAGAGTAGACAGCTGAGCTCCATTCTTATTGTGTCACAACAGTTTTCACGCAGCACTGGATTATTTATGTCTTTTGTGGTCAATATGTGCATATAAATGCTGCTGCTCCCACTGCCACTGCTCTCAGCATGGTATATGTTATAAATAAGGGTACAAGCTGTGGTAAAAAGTAGAAATAGTAGAAATGCTGTGGGATTTCGTATCCAAAATGTTGAATCTGCTGCCATCTGCTGGACCATTATCACAGTACAACATTCATACTCAGATTTTAATGCCACTGAAGGCATGGTTCAGATCTTTGGAGACAATACGGTAGAACTTCTTTCTTTTTTGTATCAAACGGTTTTATAAAAACAGATCTATTTTACATTATGTATTATTAATAGTATACAGTAGCACCATCTGTGAGTCATTCGTACCACATTTCTAATCATAGACTTCAATATTGTCTCAAAATAAGTCTGATTTCTTATAAATTGTATGATATAATAGTTTGGTAACATAATTCGTTCTGTCTGAAAATACACACTGTGAGTAAGGGGAACACATATTTCATTGTTTGGTTGATTATAGGATTTGTAATACTTTTTCTCTCGCTGCTGTGTAAATGTTGAATAATGTTTATCCTACTCTGCATTTAAATACGCTGATATTCTTGAACATGTGTGTGTGTGTGTGTGTGTGTGTGTGTGTGTGTGTGTGTGTGTGTGTGTGTGTGTGTGTGTGTGTGTGTGTGTGTGTGTGTGTGTGTGTGTGTGTGTGTGTGTGTGTGTGTGTGTGTGTGTGTGTGTGTGTGTGTGTGTGTGTGTGAGTGCGTGCGTGCGTGCGTGCGTGTGTGTGTGGACAACTTTGTTGCATTTAGACCTCTTGAAAGCACTTTCTTTTGACATGCCTCTAACTTGTCGACCCTCTGAAAACATGCTGCTGTCTTCAATGAGAGTAAACAAGTCTCGGTTCCTCCTTTGCCTTTCAAAATAAAAGCATAGCATTAGCAGTGTAGGAATTATATTATGTGCTGAGCACTTTACTGTTTGATCGAATAACAATTCAACTATACAATTAAAGTCTTTATAGTATTACATTTCTCCAGATGTTTGTGTGACCTCTAAGCAGTGGTGTAAAGGAACTAAGTAGATTTACTCAAGTACTGACGTAGGCTACCATTTTTAGAGACTTTTACACTACTTTAGTATTTAATGTAATCCTCCATTGTTCTTCTACTCCACTACACTTTTAATTGTGGTGCTTTTGTGGTGGTTTTGTTGTATGCTAATACTTTTGTACTTTTACTTGAGTAACATTTTGAATGCAGAACTTTGACCTGTAACAGAGTATTACTACACTCTGGTACATGTACTTCTACTTTTACTCAAGTACAAGACTTGCCAATAATATCCCCTCTTATGAAGTCATGATTAGGGTTGCAAAATTCCGGGAATTTTCAAAGATGGAAACTTTCCACGGGAATTAACGGGAATTAACGGAAATAAACGGAAATAAACGGGAATAAACTGGGAATTTTCCAAATTGAAGGTTGGCTCTTCATAGAGAACTTAAATATAGTTGGGGAAAGTATATTTTAGCATAATCTTGACTAAAACAAACAGATGCCATTCAAGTACACTTGAATATCCATGCCATAACACATGGCTATTGAGACCACACAAAGGTTCGCAACAGGCTCACAAATGTGAGAGTGGAAAAACTGGTTGGCATTCGGGCAAACCTAAGGCTCTTCGAGCCTGACACAGAGGCTGGACAGTGAAGAGGAAGACTCAGAGTTGGATGTTGATGAGGCCCAGGAAGAGCCCGTTGGCTGAAAGGGTTTAGCAAAAATGCAGAGGATCGCTTGAAGGAAGATTTGCATGTTTAATGGGACTTTTTGGAGAGAGAAGGGCTCTTTTCATTTAACATTTTGAATGGGACTTGTTGGGGATTTTTGGATGGGAGATGAGTAATATTTAACTCAACATTCCTGTTTTCGTTCTTCAATGAAACAAATAATTGTTCAATAAAATAATTTAAACTTGTTCTGTTCTACTTTAAAAAAAAACTTTAAAAAAATAAAATCTGTTGAAATGTCATTTTTTTGTTTAATTTTGCATCGAATATTTCCAAAATTCCACAGCTTAACTTCCCATGGAAACTTTCCGGAAATTTACCGGAAACTTTCCGCCCCTTTGCAATCATGATCAAGCAATGCAACTTACATTTAAGAATGTGTGTAAAGAATCCTTTATTTGTATAATTGTATAATAATAATAATAATAATAATAATAATAATAATAATTGTATAATTTGCTAATTGTTTTTTCACATTATTTTGATGCTGTTATTTTTCGTTTATTGTCTTAAAATAATTTGAAACATGAGTAGGCCTACATGCATTCAAATGCTTTTTGTTGGTGTATTATGTTGGCTAGTATGACTGTGTTGATCCCAGGAAGAAATACTGCTGGGATGACAAACAAGCTCAAATTTAAATAAACAACCTAACTTTGAATATGATGAACAATAAAAATAGATGGTTGGAGTGGGACTCTTTGTGTGGCAAAGGGATTCTGTTTGTTCCATTGTCTCTCATTTCTCATCCTTAACATGGATGTTAAATTGCAAAACAAATCACTTTAATATAAAATATTTTAACTGTAACTAACCAGTCCTTTGTTAATTGGTGTACCATTCAGAATAATGGATTAGTCAGACCTTGCTGAGCATCACAATGTGTTTTACAACGTCACTGCTCTGGTATGTAGAGGAAATGTATCAGAAAGCCTGAAATCCTCAGCTGCTGCTTCAGTTACTTTGAAAACCCAATCCAACCGGAAGTCCCATGTTAAACTCCTCCAGCTGCACACGGCACCCAAACACAAAGCAGAGAGGGCTATGGTGGGTGCAGACGGACCTGCAGTAAGCTCTTTCCCACTGTGACTGACCGGAGTGTTTCTGAGAGAGAGAGAAGATGTCTGTGAACGAGGTGTTTGTGTTCCGGCCCTTCAAGCTCATCGCGCTGCTGTGCCTCTTCCTGGCCCTCTGTCTGGACCTGGTGGCCCTGCTGAGCCCCGCCTGGGTCACCGCGGACCATTTCTCCCTGTCTCTGTGGGAGTCCTGCTCACTGTCCGAGGATCAGTGGAGCTGCTTCTCCACGCTCACATCTGGTAGGAAACACTCGTGGGTTTTTTCCTATTGTTTACAACTCTGTGTCCTTCGAGATAGGATGCTGTTATTGTGTTGATGAGAGAATATCCAGACATTTTGAAAAAAAAGCTGAGATGTCAACGTTGTAGTTTTTTTGGGGGAACTTTAATTTGACCATGGTTTAAGTGGTAGAAAGTACACAATACATTTACTTTTTTTTGCTACTTTGTATTTCTACCTCCAATAATTCAGAGGTAAATCATGGCCTTTTACTCCACTAGATGTATGTATTACCTTTAGTTACTTTTGATTGGATGTGACAAACAACACTTAAATAGGACTTGAGTAACACCTGGAGTACAATTCATAATACCGTGCAGTATACAAAATCATTCAAATGAGCTCAAACTTTAAGAGCTGTGATAACACATTCATGCACAAATAATTATAATCAAAACATATAATATTATTCTGAAATGGACCAATCAGCATAACTTTTGGTGCTTTATTTTGATACTTTTACTTTTTTGAGTAATTGAGTAACATTTTAATTGCAAGACTTTTACCTGTAACAGAGTATTCCTACACTCTGGTAGTTATTTTTACTTAAGTACAAAATATGAGTACCTCTTCCACCTCTGGGTACGTGTGCCCTGTGTAGAAGCTCTTGGTGGTTTTAAACCAGCATCTTTTTCAGTGGCCTTTTTTCAGAGTCTGTTATTAAGGCTACACAAAGGCTGCACATCCTATGTTTGACCAAAACAAAGAGGAATGTTTGTTGGATTGTACGAACAGTCTGGCAAACAGTCTCCCATGAAGAGTTGTTGCTCCCTGTGCAGCAGCAGCAGCAGCAGCAGCAGCTGAGGAATTCAGGCTTTCCTCTACATTTCCTCTACATACCAGAGCAGTGACGTGTTGAAAACACATTGTGATGCTTGGCAAGGTCTGACTAATCCATGAGTAAGGTTTAAAAACAATTCTGATTGTTTGATTACTCACTGTTTTCAGTAATATTCTGAATGGTACACCAATTAACAAAGGGCTGGTTAGTCACATTTAATTTGTTAAAAGTGATTTTTATTGCAATTCAACATCCATGTAAAGGATGAGAAACGAGAGAAAATGGAACACACATAATCCCTTTGCCGCACAAAGAGTTAACCCACTCCAACCACCAGAAGGCTTTGAATGGGTTTATAGAGACTCGTTAAGCGTCTTTCCCATCATCCATCTCACCACTGGACCCACCAGGTTGCCTTTTGTCAAACAGAAAACCCACATGACAAGAGCCTCTGTGGCTCCATCCCCCTTCCTCTCCCCACCAGAGGAGAAAACCCTTAAATGTGGCTGGTACAGTAGGTAGGCTTGTTATTAGGTGGAGCTTCCTTCTATTAAACATATAGTAGCTAACTGTTTAAGTAGTACTAAAAATGCCTCAAAGCCAGCTGTATGAATACAAAACAGATGAATATGGTGCCAAAAGCATGTTAACGATTGTAGCCGTTCTTTTGTAAGCCTTGGTTAATTTTGGGGCAGTTTTGCCTCCATCTAGACACAAACATGCTCAGCTACAGAGAGGGAAATGCAGCCCTCTCTGGGGTCACTGACCGCCTCTCATATTGAGGAATGTGTTGGGGTGAATAGGAGGTGGGTTTGTTTCTTTGACAGCTTGCAGAGCTCATTAAAGCAACAGTGGAGAGGCGTGTTGAGGTTAAAGGGGGCAGTTCACCAAGAGGCAGAGCAGATTTGTTATGCACACATTCTCATACCTATCCCAAAACTCTTGAATTTCACTCGACTTGGCCTTCAAAATCCAGTTTATGATTTATGAAAATATTGACAATATCTCAAAGTATACAGCTGTGGTTTCAATACCTTCATCGACAAGCATAAGGCGGACACAGTTCAATGCAAATAATGCAGAGGAAGACAGTGACTTACAGCCTCGACCCTTTTAATGTGAGTGCGCTGTTTAATATTCTTTCAAGAGAGGGTGTTTTTTTATTTAATTTCTAACCACATCATATTTCCTGAAGGCTGAATCGAATGGAGGTGTCATTGGGGAACAGTTCATTGTTACCTTCCTGAAGGAGCTGTGCGAGACACATTCTCCTTTTGAATCCTTTGAGGTTGAGCCTTACTCTGACAAGTGGGACATCAAAGAGACAAAACACAATGCAGACAGGAATGTTAAAAATAACGTCTACGTTTCTGGTTCCTGTATTAAGAGGCTCAGTTCAGGAGTTGTGTAGGTCTTTCCAGGGAATCA
The DNA here is from genome assembly GCF_902827115.2 of Pseudochaenichthys georgianus. NCBI lineage: Eukaryota > Metazoa > Chordata > Actinopteri > Perciformes > Channichthyidae > Pseudochaenichthys > Pseudochaenichthys georgianus. The sequence continues at coordinate 18,964,287 of NC_047516.1, forward strand.
AAGAGTTGAACTTTTCCACCAGGAGCGACTGGAGTTTGTTTGGAATAAACAGAGTCAATGTGCTGTTAAAAGGGCGCCATGGCTGGAAAACATGGAAACGGCTGGCAGCCACAAGCAGAAACTCCAAGGACACTTCCCAGTATTCAACTGTTATGGACACCACAGTAATGCTTCATTTGCACCACAGGAGTTTACCAAAATAGACCAAAAAACAACTTTTTTATTTTCTGTTGTATTATAAAAACATTGATGGAGATAGTTGAGCATTTGACAATCAGGGCCGGCCCTAGCCAACATGAGGCCTCACGCAAAGTTATATGATGAGGCCCTCTGTTTCGCGAGCGTCGTCGTCGTCGACGGGTTGCTAGTGGAACCTCGCAGCGGCGAAATTGTGCCGCGCCACACTAATTGCAGCGCATAGGTGCGCCGCATTTTGGGCTCAGTTGAGGCACCCTCCGCAAGATGAGGCCCCACGCAGTCTGCATGATCGGCCTGGAGGGAGGGACGGCCCTGTTGACAATGCATTACAAATAACTGTGAGAGAATAAAGAAGAGGCCATGAAACACATTACTTTTGGTCTACTTGGCCTTCAAAATCCAGTTTATGATTTATGAAAATATTGACAATATCTCAAAGTATACAGCTGTGGTTTCAATACCTTCATCGACAAGCATAAGCTGTTGATGAGGGTAAACTCATATGACTTCAAATTTGAAATACAAACTTAAATCCTCTAAACATGCCCTGATTACAATTGCTTGTATTAACATGTTATTTTGTATAGCAAGTTATTAATCCAGTTCCTGTCTCTCGCGCAGGCTTGAGTCCGTTCCTCTTCACTCCTTCGCTCCTCTCTGTGGGATTAGCGCTTCAATTCAACATTCCTCTCCTCTGAGTGGAGTTTGTGTTGCTGAACTCTGACCTGTGTTTGTCTCTGCCTGCAGACTGGCAGATTGCCACCCTGGTGTTGCTGCTAACCGGGGCCGTGGCCACTCTGCTGGCCTTTCTGATCGCCCTGATCTCCCTCTGCCGGGGGACTCAGAGGCGGCACTATCGCACCGTGGCTGTGCTCCTCTTCACTGCAGGTATGTCTTCTTCTCCTTATCATTACTTTCCAACTATAAGTTCTTAAAGGGGCCCATATAGGCTTTTTGGGGGGTTTATATACAGTAGGTTTTATGCATTTAAATGGTCTGGAAAGGCTAGAAATCCCAAATGGAGTTTCTCTCCCTTCCTGAAACGCATCCATTGGACTTGTTTTAACTTCCGTTACATAGTGACATCATTATGTAGCACTCTTTTCTATTGGCTTGCACTCTAACACATTGTACGTGAAGGGATGGGACATCTCTAAGAGGTTGACCCATCACAACTGAGCTGGCCAGCTAACCAATCAGAGCAGACTGGGCTCTGGTTTCAGACAGAGGGTGAAAATAAGGGGCTGCAGCCTTTTTGAACATTAAACCATGTAAACATGTCACAGTGGAGACACAAAATACACATATGAACCTGACAATGAGCTTAATATTTCCCTTTTAAATCATTTGCACTTTTCTGCCCCGAATGAATGTTTATCCAATACTAATGCACATTTAGAAACTGAAAGACATACGTTGACGGCGACCACAACTATTTCAACATAGACAAGTTTTTACTTCCAGTGCTAACATTAAAGAGAGGGGTGCAGAAGGAAAGAAGCAGCTGAATGAGGCTCGTTGGTTGAGCTCATTCTTTCTGTGGTGTGTGAGTCTGGGGAGCTGCAGTATCACGAGCCAAGAAAAAGCAGCCACAAAATGTGTGGACTTCCCAACAGAGTGAAGTCACTGAAGGGGAATAAGCTGCCACAGACTCCACAATCAGTATTTAGACTGCACCTCTCCTGCAGGCTTTGTGCTCCGGGTAAAGCCACTTTTTGACACTGGTGAGGGAGGATCTATGTATGAAACATATAATTAAAACCAAAGCAGTCAAGACACATTGTTCCCTGTACTATGCAGCGCTGCAATAACTTAGTTATAGCTCCTGCTTGCTTTATTTTAACGGCAGTGATGACATTCTAACCACTTACCGCTACTTATCTCATGCCCAGTTATATAAGAAACAGACATCCTGTCATGCACCACAAATAATGCTCCCCCTTCTGAAGTTTAACATCGTTCGTGCCTGTGGAGTTAAGAAATCCATAGATGTATTTATTTTCTTGTTGAGAGTTTCTGTAGAAGAGAAGATTGACACTATTCTCCTATCTGTCGCACATGGAAAGAGCTAGTTTTTTTTTTTATTTATAATTGTTTTATTTGTGAGCCTTAGAGCCGATTGTAAAGTAGGAGGTATTTTACGTTAAGATGGAGCCTGGCGAAGTGTTTTCCCCTGGTTCTAGTCTATGTGCTAAGCTAAGCTAACCTGCTGGTGCCTGTAGATTCATAAGTAACAGACAGACATGTGAGTGGTATCAATCTTCTCGTCTAACTCTCAGAAAAAGTGTATTTCCCAAACAAATTAACCATTTGTCTGATAAGTAATAGTATGCTCCTCAGCCCTATGTGTGCCCATCATTTTCAAACCCATGGTAGGCCTGTGTGGAAAGATATGGTTACGTTTTTTATAAACCTACATAAGATCCAAAGGTTTCTTTCTCTGTGATTCCAAATATGGGAAAACAACTAATATATATTACTTTAAAAAGATGCAAAAGATGCACAATATATTATATTTGATGTAGTATTATGGTGGCCCATTTCACTTGGATTAGGCTGGAATTAGCAAATATAATAATATGTAATGTTTTTAAACAGTGCAGAAACATGTTTCATTTAACTTTAAAGGGGAGAAAAAGGGATTTCTGTCTTGTTCTGCCCCTGGAAGCATCAGCCACAAAGGACCAGTGTGTGCAGGGAACTAAATGGCTGCGACAACTGTTAGCCATTTACTGAAAATCGTGGGAAGGCAGTGTTATCCTTTCCGGTGTGTAATTGCTTTAAGAGCCTTGCGAGAATAAGGTCTCCATACAGGCGCTCAGCAGAGCAGCAGCAGCAGAGGGGTTGGACTCTGGTAAATGCCCATTGGCAGGCCTGTGGCCGTGCGGTATTTATTTTCTGTCCAGAAATATGACCTCAGTGGGCTGCGAGCTCAGTCTGGGCTCCATCAACAGCGCAGCATTCTTGAGCTGCTGTCTTCCCTCCTGCACACCCCTCCGCTCAGTCCTTCAGGAAGGAAAGGCGGAGTCGTAGTCACACAAAGTCCCTTCCTCAAGAGTCACCTACCGTGCGTGGAAGGGAACTGAGTGTACGCCATGGCTTTGATCGGACACATGCATGTCCCCAAACGATGACACATGACGGTTCATGGTCCTGAAGGATTTTAAAGGGAAACATTATTCACAATGAGTGAGGCATTAAAGTAATTTCCTTCAATGAAGTCAAGGTCAAAAGAAAAAAGGATAATTGTTAAAGAATTGTTCCATGTTTCAAAACATAAAGCCAAAGCACAGACTTTTCTTTGGGGTGCCAAAATGTGAGTCAGTCACTGTCCCAGGGGAAAAGACAGGCCACTTACAAAAACAGGAAACCCACAACGAGGAGTTTCATGTAAATGCTTTCTAATGTCACATCAGACTGGAAAATACTAATAAGTCAGTTAATATACCTCTTCAACTCTTATCTACAGTTTGTTATGTAAGTGAATAGCTCAGATTTGTGTTTGTCACAAGGCAATGTAATCAGAGGTGTAAAGTAATGAAGTTCAGTCAGACAACTCACGTGTTTCTTTAACATGTTTATTAGAAGCAGCATATAGGCCTCATCAATAGCAGCAGCAAGCAATGCATGGAGAGCGATCTGGCAGGTTAAATAGAGCGGCATATTAAGGAGACTCTGTTGGTTGTAGAGCGGCAAGGGGCGTTATGTATGAATGCAGCACAAGTGCTCGAGTTGACTGCCTGAACTAGCTCGCACCATGTGTGGTACTGAGGAGATGCACTGAATGAAATAGTACAAGGCTCATATAACATATTATACGTAACATAACGTATTCCTGTTTTCGTCCAAAAACATTAAAATGTTAGTGAGATACATTTGAGTGTGCATTTGTTGAAATCATCTTAGGCAGCAGATACACCGACTTGAGAAAGATGATCACTTCAAATAACCATCGTCTGGTTACTGAAGTGACTCTCGGTCTCTTTGCAGACACTTCAAACACCTTATGTGTCCTTTATTCTTCTCTCTATTTTTAAAAAGCAGCCACATGCCTGCCTTTAGAGCAGCGAGGTCGCTGTCAGATCAGAAGGATTTATCTGGAAAATAATGAGTTGGTAAAAAGCAGTGAGAAAGGTGGAAAGAAGAAAATGAGACTGTGACATATTGACATATAAAGGGTTTAATATCAATGTAAATAAATAAATAAATAAATAGCACAAGTAAACACAGTAGCAGAAAAAAATATCATAAAATTATTTAAAAAGTACAAAGAAGAGACAATTGCAATAACTGTGTCTAAAATCTAAAAGTAGATCCTGCAGTATGTGCCTTATTTGACGTGGATTTATATTATAGCATGGTGGCTTATACAAATACTGTATTAGTATTTTATTTTATTAGTGTTAGTGTAGGGAAAGTGTCAGTTTTTCAGTGATATCTAACATTTGACTCTCTTTGGCTCCAGTGGTCCTGCAGGCCTGCGCTCTGGTGCTCTACCCGATCAAGTTCATCGACGGCACGGTTCTTCAGACCTATCACGAGTTCAACTGGGGCTACGGCCTCGGCTGGGGGGCCACCATCTTCATGTTGGGCGGCGGGATCCTCTTCTGCCTTCGGACGGACGTGTACGAGGATGGCCTGTACTGAGACCTTCCTCAAACTGCTGGAAATACACACGTAAACACACACGCACAGAATTCCCATTCAGGAGGTGTGCTACTTTTTCTTCACTCTGCACAGAGCTCATGTGCACAGACCCGGTCCCCCCCTCTCTCTCTGTTATTTTTAGACAGGTTGTAAAGGCCTAATTTAGGCCATGGCTGTATGAATAGGAGCCCCAGCACCCCTCCTCCCACGCAGCCAGAGGGTCCCTCAGCCCTGCTGGTATCAGGGACGATGGCAGAGCTGAAGCACGGAGAACTTTCTGGACAAACGGCCACAGATGCTGGACGTTTCCACCGCATGTTGACCTGGATCTCTATTGTTAGAGAAGCGGGACAGTAGACACTCACCTGAATGTGCAGTGACTGAACATTTAACCTCATCTCCACATTTCCTTTTGTATTCTTTTTGTGGCCTTTCACAAGGACAAGCTTTTTCTTAATGTATTTATGGCATCCACTTTATAATTATAAAAAACGTGATGAAATTCCCCCGCTGTGTTTCCTAGCTGAAACATATGTAGTAATGCTAAGCCTTCCGATGTTAGAAAGGTCATTTAAAGCGCCTCGAAACATGCTACAACCCTCGAGTGTTTATAGTTTGTTTGCAAACTAGTTTGTCTCAAAGGAAAAAATGTAAATGTGTACAAAGTATTTCTACATAAAGAAGAATCCAGAATAAACAATTGTAGTTTTGAGAGTATTGGGAGTGTGAATGTGTGTTTGTTTTCAGTGCTACTACATGGCATTCAGCAGCTTGTCTGTCACTCTGACACCCCCCGTTTACAAACTGACCGGTGACAGAGTTTCACAGGGGGAGCATCGGGGGCGCTGCCTTTTTTGGGACCAAATAGCAGTGAGAGAAAAAATTCAAAACACTTTCATTATCCAGCACTCACATTCCTCGGAGGAAGCCACCCCATGGATATTTTAAAGAGCTATGTCAAAATATGTAGCGTAATGAGCAACGCTAAACATTTTACTGCAAACCTCGAGACACAGTTTTTCAGTTGATCTTTACAACTGCCCAGGAGTTATATATTTCATAACATTGTCTGGGAAGCATTGACAGCCCATGTGCTCTCATGGATAAATGTGCTAAAATGAAATTACTGCTGTGCTGGCATTTTTTGTTTCATAGGGTAGCTGTAGGGAAAAGTACTTCATGTTTCCATTCAAGGCTGGTGAAAGAGTCTCCCTGGTTGTTTTGTGTAACAGAAGGCACTGCCACACCTGAGCAGCCTGGTGTGAAGTTTCCCTTTCTTTACACCCCGGTGTTCAAACTGCAGCAGCTGGTTAAATAATCTCTGGGAAAGGGAACGTCTACAAATAAACAATTTACCCAGCTGCAGCAGTGTGCGAACTCACCAGCTGTGGACAATATTTACCCCCGAAACAAGAGCAGCCATAAGGGGAAAGTACCTGATACCTAAACCTGACACTTGTCTTTTGTGAATGGTGCAATGTGTAAGAGTGTGAGATGCCGGGTCAGTGTGTGTCTTATAATAGCCGTGACCTCCCGGGAATCCTTTAGATGTGACTCACAGTGTCAAAGGTGACGTGGTTACATGACAAGCAGGCGTAGGGTTTCTAAATCCTGACACAGAAGTGATCAAGTTACTTGTTATACCACGCATACGTAAAGCATGTTGTGTTTAGTTAAACATTGGTGACGAATGCAAAGTAAAACATTGACTCAGGCCAGTTGGAAAAAAAAGTTGTATTCTCTACAGTGGAAGAATATTAAAAACATTTAAGGATGCACAAACACCCACAATGTACCATCTGATCCACATAGTTTTCAAATAAGTTTCCTTAAGCGTGTTTCCTTTTCTTTTACTTGGCAGAATAATGTTTTAGATTAGTAGTTTTGGGGTTGTAAAGGTCAATATGCAGTAGATGATTTGTAAGCGCTCCACCCACACGGTTACTGCTCTGCCTTCGTTGCCACTTCAGGGTAAAAAGGAATATGCACTTAAACAAATTGACTCATCAAAGGCTTTGTTTTAAAGCAGTAAAACGAGTCGCCCATTTCCCCTGCGATCTAATTAGTGTACTTGCTTCTGACTCCACCATGAGCGACTCACCCACGTCTTCCTCCATCTACTGGTTGAACTTGATACAACCTGGTGCAAGAGCCCTCCAAACAAATCCTTAAAGTTGATATTTTCTCCTAAAATGAAGGGTGATATTTGCAATGTGGCATCATTAACTACAATATGCATCCATAATCAGTTTTGTCTGGTTTGTTACCTCGGTTCTCTCTCTTTGCACTATGCAAATCAAATGGTGGAACAGATGTTGTTTTATTACAAATCAGACATTAAAACTGACCTACTGTAAAACCCCATCTCCAAATTGCAAATTATCAACACAAGTTTATTTAACATGGCTAAAGCACAATAATTGTTTCCTACAGCAGCTGAGGATACTTCTTTGCCTGTGCAGCTGCTACATGCTCTCATCTCTGAATATTCTCAGAATGACAGCTTTTCCCAGCAGAGGAAACAAAACCAGAGCAGCACAAAATCACTCACTGCAGCTGTTTGGTCCGACAACACATTTAGTCTCGTTCGATTATCATTCTCAAGCAGTCAAATGTATTTGTATGGAAGACAATGTGGCCCCTTTGGAGAGTAGCCTGGCCCCTGGGAGCAGTAACCAGCCAGGCCCTGCACTCTTTCACTCTGCAGGGACAGATTCCAGTTACTGAGCCTGGGGGCCAGAGACAGCCATGGACCCTGATGTCTTGACGCCTGAGGAGGATAGCATTTAGATATATGATCAACTGAGATGGTACAAAAAGACATCAAACTATAAATGCAGACCTGAAGCAGTCCTGTGATCCTCAGCAGTGGACGTCCTCTGCTGCCGAGTGAGGCAGATTAATGGACTGAGAAATAACACCTGGGCTATACATTACCCTCCAACCAATCCTCTACCAAGCCTGGCTCCACCAAAATTACATATTAACCTGAAAAAAAAACGTGTTCTCCTCGATCTTTCTTGTGATAACTTGCACTCCCCCCTGTTTCCCGTTAATTCCACACACTGTTTCTGTTCTGAACACGGTGCTTGAAGAAACCTGGCATGAATACAACAGTCAAATAACTTGCACACTGTAACTGATTTACTAAGCTTCAAACCGTCCATTATCTTCTGTTTTGTCATGCAGTAACAGACAGTGCTTTAGTTGCAGCAGTTCTGACCAGTCCTCGTTGAAACATGAATAAGACTTTTCAGAGTTTGTATGTGGGCTTTATTAAATCACTATTGATCAATCATGTCAGGACAATGTTATCATCAATAAGCTAAATGAATGAAACAAGAGAGACACAACTACCCATCGACACACACACACACACACACACACACACACACACACACACACACACACACACACACACACACACATGGTCGGGTGTGAACATGGCGACCTGCTGCTGTGGGAAGCCGTCAGCTGCCAGGCCGACCTTGTGGATGTCAATGAGTGTTGGATCAAACACCGAGAGGCAGAATCAGACCGCAGCCAGATGGTTACTTTCCCAACATGAAGGAAAATATCATGAAGTTTAAATGTTGTATTTAATTCAGATCACTGCAATACACTTTTTTGGCATGAATGCTACTAAAACAGTATTGTCAGAGCGACAAGTAATATTATTCAGAAAAGAAGAGGACCAAGGTGAAATTCATAAAAATCAAAAAGTACCAGTCTAGCAGTCTACCAAGTCTAGCAGGCCTAGCATTACTATACGTGTGGGGACCTACATCTGTTTATACAGTCACTTGTGGGGACTCGCCTCCCTTATGGGGACAAACTGGAGGTCCCCATAAGGGGAATCATTAATTTTAGGGTGAAGACTTGGTTTGGGTTAGGGTAAGGGTTAGGGTAAGGGTTAGGGTAAGGGTTAGGGTGAGGTTAAGGGTAAGGGTTAGGCATGTGTTGGTTAGGGTTAAGGTTGGGATAAGTCTCCAGGAAATGCATGTAAGTCAATGTAATGTCCCCTGAAGTGATGTATACATGGTGTGTGTGTGTGTGTGTGTGTGTGTGTGTGTGTGTGTGTGTGTGTGTGTGTGTGTGTGTGTGTGTGTGTGTGTGTGTGTGTGTGTGTGTGTGTGTGTGTGTGTGTGTGTGTGTGTGTGTGTGTGTGTGTGTGTGTGTGTGTGTGTGTGTGTGTGTGTGTGTGAGAGAGAGAGAGAGAGAGAGAGAGAATCTGTTTAAATGGTTCTGAAAACAAGGAATCATTCACAAAATGTAATGTAAACTAAAACAAGACAAATAATTATGTTAGTCAAGTTTTTTTTAATAAACACAAGTGTTCAATTTTAGGCCCACTGACCCAGGTTGAGTGAAGTATATTTAAAATCAAAAGTTTTTCAATATGAGATCTACAATTGTAACGTCTGTGTTAACTAAAGACAAGAAACAGACAATTGAAAGTGCCTGCAGTGATTCAGATCTATCTCAGGCTGAATTAGCTTTAAATGTTTTAATCCAAATGTGGTCCTCCTGGAGCACAGTATATGGAGAGATCATGTGTGTGGCAAGATGACCAATGAAATTACAACCACTTATTTCATATATTTTACAGTTGTTTAATCTGTAGTTAACTGAAGGAGAAAAAAACACTCATTTTGTCATGCTATGTGCTATAGCTTATCCGAACACCAGAGGGCAACATAAGCTTTAACAAAACTAAAGTGTCCTTTGTTCCAATACTTCAAAAATCTAAAACCAGGTAAACAACATAATATTTTATTTTACATGTTAAATATATTATCATAAGGGTACTGATTATTCACTTAGTTATTAACATCAGGTGTTTTGTCTACTTGCAAATGTAAGGGCCTTGCTCATTAGGATTGATTCACACATTCACACGTTTAGCTATGCCAGCGTAAAATTGATTACCTAATTTCTCTGATCCAATCAGCTTATAAAAAGTAATGACAACAATACATTTTGACCAATTCAACTATTTAATAAAAAAAACACACAGCATACAATGTAATCGACAGATGTTGGCAAGAGTTACATGTTGGCAGTCAGGTTGATTTACAATTCAAAAACTTCCAAAGACAAATGGCAAGGATTAATGGCATTGAAAACATCTGAAACTCATTTATTCTCTTTTACGTTGTTTCAAGTAATAAAATCTAAATCTGTTGCATCAAAACAAAACAAATACTTTAAAAAGGATTCTTGTAAATTAGATTAAACATAATAAAATATATGTTTGTTGAACTAAAGTTGAGGCAAAAAGTCATCAATTTAACAAAAAAAGACTACAAGACATCTGTGGCATGTGGCAAGACATCTGGCATATAATAAAACTTCATAAAACTAAATCCCAAAGAACAAATACCGGCACTTGCTCCTGAACACAACATCTGCATTTGATGCAGGAAAAAAGTAAACAAGAAACTAAAAAAAATCATCATAAAGAGCGATACCAACCACCAAAACATTTCCAGTTAAAATGACTGGAAAGTAGTTCATGTTGATTCAGGCGTTTGCATACACATTTTGATGAACATTTTCATCGTGTGTGTGTGTGTGTGTGTGTGTGTGTGTGTGTGTGTGTGTGTGTGTGTGTGTGTGTGTGTGTGTGTGTGTGTGTGTGTGTGTGTGTGTGTGTGTGTGTGTGTGTGTGTGTGTGTTTAATGTGTAAGAGTACTCACACTTTCAGCACTGCCCCCACACACAGCGACAGCACCAGAATGGCAAGGATGGCAAAAGCAATGTAAACATAGACAGGTACAATGTCCCATGGGTTAGATGCTACCTCTCTTTTTTCTAAAACACACAAACACACACACACAAATACACACATACTTAAATGTATGTAATTTAAATATGTATTCATTTTATTGTCTTATCCCCCTATTAATAAAGGATTTATTCAATTGATTGGTCGGTTGGTCGGTTGGTTGGTTGGTTGGTTGGTTGGTTGGTTGGTTGGTTGGATGGTTGACAAAGGTTGACAAAGGTCAGGTTTATTTACAGTTTACTCAAATAATCAATAGAACATCTATGAATTAACATAGACGCGTGGACTAACATTTCTTCACAAATGTCACAAAATATAAAGACTAAAGGATTAAATTATACTCAATAAAACCTGCCAACAAGGCAACAACTTGATGAGGTGAATATCAGCAACACATTGAACATGAGGCAGGAAGCTGGATACAACAGTTATGGGTGTCCTTCTCTAATTGGCCAGGTTTCAATTATTGAATGGCCGTGCAGAAAAGAAACCTCATGAAACAGACAGATTTCCACAAGGGGGCACTCAGTGATTACTTAAAGACCTTTTAAACACAATTTGATGCCGACATCAGGGTTCCTCCAGGTCAGTGTGACTCTTGAGGAATTGTTTATTTAAACACAAAAATCACTTAACATAATTATTACTTAGAGTGAATCAGGATTTGGAATGCCAGATTACAAATAAATCCCTCAGCAATTATTTCACAAACAAACACTACATATATAACTCATGGGAAATTCTAGAAAAAGACTGGGACAGTATTGATGAGCCTTTTAAAAATATTGTATGTTTTCCATAGTAAGCTAGTTTGTCACAAGCTGGTAACCTGATTTCATGCTAGAAGTTGTTTTGTTATAGAGAACAATAAAATACTGGGTTTACTGTGTTTTCCCATCATAATGTAATGTTTACATTTGAAACATCTTTACCTGGTTGGCATGTCTGAGGACTCCACTCACTCCAGAAGCCCTTGTTTGCACAATACTTGCTCAACTTGGACCGAACCCTGAAGCAGTTTCTCTGAGTGTCGTGGATGGAGGACAGTTTTAGACTCTTCTGATTGGTTAAAATCTGTTGCTGTGAATGACAAAAAAAAAGTATATCATTATTTAAATATAATATAAGTAAGTTAAAGCACATTAACTGTAATGCTTTACAGGCTAAAAGCAACATTATTCACCATTCATGTAGCCTATTGTTTGGTTCATTAGGTTGTGTCACACTAAGGTTTGATACATCTTCTACTTGCTTCTTGCAGCACTAACTAGACACACACAAAGAGTTGGCACATGGTGAAATAAATGCTGACATATAGCAGGCAAAGACCCGGATGAATGTCTCACGAGTGAAGGTCTTATAAACGTAATAAAACTATAAAAAAGTAAGCTCTAAAAGTAAAGTTAATCTAAATTATATCCAAATCAAGATACAGTCTATTGCAATTTCCAAATTGCTAGATGCCCAATATTTGTCAGAATACATATTGAATTAAATTCTGTCATGCTGAAAATATTTCCTGCCTTCTACATAATTTCAGGTGTGTGTGGACTGTCAATGTGTGAAGCTCTATTAAAAGAAATCTGAATGAAATGGAGTTGTGAAGAGCAGAGGCGTAGCTGTGGGTGGGCCCGGGTGGGCCTGGGCCCACCCACATGCACGTCTGGCCCACCCACAGCCAATCAGCGCTTCATAGCGCAGAGCCGGGAAGCCCAGAAGGAAGTGCCACAAACTGCAGTTCATCTAGTGGCCGACAGGGGATGGATGCAAAAAGGAGCAATTCCCATAGACCCCCATGTTAAAATGCCCAACTTCACAGCAGAAATAAACATGTTTCCAGCCTGGATCCAATAAAACTTATTCTGGATATAGTTAGATTCCACCTTCATGACAATGGAATAGGGAGTGCATTTTTTTACCGTGAATTTTTATAGTAAGTAAAGTAACTTTTGCCGTGAGTGAATGAAAGTATTATTTCTTCTTGAGGTCTGCAGTTTAGCGTGGACACATTTGCTGAATATGAAAACACTCAGTGTGTGCCCACTGTGCGACTGTCAAGGATAAACAACCTGTGCCCCCGATATATGTTGTATGTATTATTGCTACACAAACATTACATTGCAGTTTAAGTGTCGCCAACTCCGTTTAAGAGATCTATCCCCCGTCTGTGTGCGAGGGGGCGAGGCAGTTTACACACACGCAGCTGCTACATGCAGCAACACACACACACACACACACACACACACACACACACACACACACACACACACACACACACACACACACACACACACACACACACACACACACACACACACGGAGGAGATGGCGGAGAGAACGCGCTCCGAGCTGTGGTTAAACTATAGTCGTGTCGATGTGGACAATACTCGTTACCAAAAGTGGAATAAGAGTTTAGCATGTAAGGGCGGTAACACGAGTAATTTGTCTAAACATTTATCAAAAGTGCTCCACATCCAGACGGAGGAATGCACCGGGTTCGACTGTCTTTCTCGCAGCTCTGTAGCTTCATCCACGAGTAACGTTTCCACGTCAGGTGTTATGTATGCTAGCAGCAATACACGGAGTTAACTCCATTATACAAACATAGGTTAATGATTAGAGGAAACTGAGTTATTTATTTTGTTAAAGTTTCAGCTATTCTGTTTACAGTTCTGTCATCAGATTATTTAGTACGATTTGTTAAAACATTGTTGTTTCTTTTGATGTGAAATATTATGTATTTAATTTAAATAAAAAGCAATGTTAGTTTTGTTCACAATTTGTTTAGTTAGTTGACCTCATTTTTTTCTCCAAAAGAACCGATAAAAGTAATGTTAAATGACCGGATCGATAAGACATAGACATACTTTATTGTCATTTCAACAAGACACAGAGTGTACTATTAAAACGAAATTTCGTTGTACTGGCTTACAGGAACAGGACAATATAAAAACTTGCTAAAATTGTACATATAAATAAATAATAGTGACGTGGTGCTGATCAAATTAAAGATAAAGTGTGCGTTTCAAATATAAAGACTTACGATACATATAAATAAGATAGACATACTATATAACAAATATGTGCTCTTTACACAGCGTAATGTAATCTTTATGTTACTGGTCTACTTGCTGTTCAGCAGTCTGATGGCTTGGGGAAAAAGCTATTGCAGAATCTGCTGTTCTGCTCTTAATGCTGCGGAACCTCTTGCCGGAGTGCAGCAGGGAGAACAGAGCGGTGAGGATGAGTGGGGTCTTTAAGGGTGTGTTCACACCTAATAGTCCGCTCTCTGGTGCGCACCAGACCACAGTTTGTTACATTGTTTCATTTTTCAGAAGGTTCGGTTTGCGTTCACACGGGCAAAACTCAAACGGACTATAAACTACGGACTAAAAGTCATGTGGGGTACAAACGCAAATCCCGGCAATTTCTAGCGGAGCCTCCGCCATGGAGCATCGGCACTTTCGGCAGGTTATTCTCATGCTGCTGTTAGTCTGGAGATCAACAGACATATGATTATATAATCAGACAACGTCCGTTAAAAAACATTATTACATGGCTTTGTTGACTGTATACAGTTTGGCTGAAACTAACTGACAAGACAAGAGCGACAAGAAAACAGCGGTGCAGTAACCATGAGAGACGTTCTGCAGTCTGCAGAGGAGGGAGTTTCACCGACGACAGGTGTTCTTACTTTTATGTAGCTGACGGAGAATTTTTACTTTACACGTCACTGTTCAACACTTAATTCTGCTTTACTCTTTAACTAAACAACCGCGGATGTCTTGAAAGACTCTTTCGCTAAAGATTTTTGAAGATATCCGCGTTCTTGTGACTCGTAAATACTGTGCTTCCTATGTTTTGGTGCGGACTGCGTTCACACCAGCGATGAACCGCTCCAGAGTTCGCAAGCAAGCGCTCCGAGACCACCTATTTTAGCGGACCAGAGTCCGGTTGTTTAGTTCACTTCAGAGGTCTCGGACTGCGTTCACACCGACCCAAATGAACCGCACCAAGCGGCTAAACGCACCAGGGTTCGATTCAACCGGACTATACAAGGCAGGTGTGAACGCACCCTAAAATGTTCTGGGCTTTTGTCAGGGAGCGTTTCGGTGTCTCTGATGGGAGGGAGAGAAACTCCGATGATCTTCTCTGCTGTCCTGACCACTCTCTGCAGAGACTTCCAGTCTTTGGCGTTGCAGTCTCTCGACCAGATGGAGATGCCGCTGGTCAGCACGCTCTCTTTGGTTCCTCTGTAGAACGTGGTGAGGATGGGAGGGGGAGCTGTGCAGGAAGTGTAGGCGCTGCTGTGCCTTCTTAAATAGTGATGTAGTGTGAGTGGACCAGGTCAGACTGCTTGTGTTATGCACCCCCAGGAACTTGGTGCTGTCTGTAGTCTTCACTGCTGTGCCGTTGATGTGGAGTGGTGGGTGACAGTGCTTTTTTTTCCCGAAGTCGACAATCATCTCTTTTGTTTTATCGACATTCAGGATCAGGTTGTTGGTGTTACACCAGTCTGTCAGATGTTTCACCTCCTCCCTGTAGGCCTGTTCGTTGTTGTCCCTGATGAGTCCCACCACTGTTGTATCGTCCGCGTACTTTATGATGTGGTTGGTACTGAACCTGGAGCATAAGCATAAGCGCTATCGATAAAAGTAGTAGTACCGTTAAAGCCTTAACGATACCCATCCCTATGTGGATATCAGTTGTACACACATTCTGAGGCCGCCGTGCCTATGTTTTTTGTTTTCACTGCTAATTTATGCTTATGTTCTATTAGTGCATTAAAAAATCATTAAAATCATTAATGAAGTTTCAGCTCAGACCCCACACTTAATATGTCTCCCCCTGGCCCACCTACATTTCTCCAGGCCCACCCACACAATAATTCCTGGCTACGCCACTGGTGGAGAGTTGCATGTTCTTTGGTTTCTCACTTCATTGAAGGCAATAAGTGAACCGTGCTCCTGTTCTAACGCCCCATTGAATCTGTCTGCCTTACTGGAAGTGTGAGATCACAATCTCATTCACTGCCAATTCCATATTCTACCTTGCCCAGGTGGTGGTTTTGAGTGGTGAGTTGCAGTTAAGTTCTGCATCCGTCTGTGACAGTGCTCAATCTCAATCTCAATCTTTATTTATTTATATAGCACATTTAAAACAACCTTCGGCTGACCAAAGTGCTGTACAGGGCAGGCAGTAACTACAATAGTGAATAACCCAATGGGAGTACGATAATAAAAACAATAATTAAAAACATAATAAAAAGCACAATAACTAGAAACAATGCAGCCGCATTTTGGACCAGCTGCAGGCGACGGATCAAGCACTTGTCAACAACAATATAGAGGGAGTTACAGTAGTATAAACGAGACGTGATAAATAAGTGGATTAGCTGTTCAAATTCCTTACTAGGAAGATAGGCTTTTACCTTCCCCAGAAGCCGCAGCTGGAAGAAGCTTGTCTTGACAACTGAGCTTATCTGTTTGTCAAATTTAAAACAGTTGTCAAAGATGACTCCAAGATTTCTGACAGAGGGACGGCTGTAGGAGGCTAAGGAGCCGAGTACACTATTAAAGCCATCCAGGAGTTCAGACTGTCCAAATATTATAATATCTGTCTTCTTTTCATTAAGAGTCAAGAAGTTGATTTCCATCCATGATTTTATGTCTTTCAGACAGCTAAGCAAGGCAATCCTAGATTCCTTATTTGCTGTTATAGGCAGGTATACCTGCAGATCATCTGCAAAGCAATGGTAAGAAATGTTGTGCTTTTTAAAAATTGACCCCAGAGGTACTGTAGTAAATACAGACTGAACAAAATGGGGCCCAGGACAGAGCCTTGTGGGACCCCATATGCTAGTGGGGCTGCAGCTGAAGAATACTGGCCAAGATGCACAGAAAAGGTCCTTTCTGACAGATAGGATTTAAACCATTTTAGGACGTTACCTCTAATACCGACACACAGTTCAAGGCGTGATAACAAAATGTGGTTGTCAATGGTGTCAAAAGCAGCAGACAAATCTAAAAGCACAAGCACAGCAGAATTCCCAGAATCAGCAGTTAAAAGAAGATCATTCAAAACTCTTAGAAGAGCAGTTTCCGTGCTGTGGCGTGATTTAAAACCAGACTGAAACTTCTCTGATATGCAGTTTAAAACAAGGTGTGACTGCAGTTGTGCTTTGGGTGTTTCCGTCTCTGAAGCGATGGGTGTGGACCTAGCTCAGAGCGATGTGGATCTGTGTTCAGTGAGTGGTGTATGTGTTGTGTGTGTTCCATGTGTTGCTGCTGGTGAGCAGTATAAGGTGTGTTTTATGGGGGGAAGTGTTACGTGCCGTAGTGTGTGTGTGGTCGTGTGTGTGTGTGTTTTCCTCTCTCTCCCTCTGATTGTCCCCAGGTGCAGCCTCTCCCCAGGTGCTCCTAATTGACAATCAGGGCTTCCTTATAGGACCGGAGGAGGACGGCAGTGAGGGCCTTCTTTCTCTCCTTCTCGTCTGATAGATAGTGCGGTAAAGGCAATTTCTGAATATTTACTATATGAGTATAAGACTCGAAATTGGCCTTATCCTGTTGTATGCAAGTGACTTGGCAGGGATTTTTATAACTATTGTGCATTTCACAATTTATGTGGAAACAATTCTAGGGAGTGCAGTTAGTTTCTCTCAACAGAAAAAAAAATTCATAATAAGTTAACCATACCGAAGTAATTTTCCCATCAGGTCCCTCTTGATTGTGTTCCACCTTCCACTCCAGGCAGTGAGCAGGGACCCTCCCAGCAGGACTGTTCCAGCGGAGATCCAGCTGCGCATCAGGATCTGTTCGCAGATCAAGCTTCTCTGTTGTTCCCGGCTTTACTGCAGACAATTAGGAACAGATTTCAGATTGTGACAGGAAGCTGAGAGGATCAGATAAACCCCCAAAACACCTGCTCAAACTATGAGGGCGGTAATCACTCTAATCTCTCTGATGCCCCGGCCACACGAGGACGAAAACGGCTAAACGCATAGGATTAACGCAAACGCAATCGCAAAAAACCTTCCGTCCACACGCAATATTCACCAGATAGTGTCTGTCCACACGAGACCGCTCCGTTTAGCTCCAACCGCTGGAGAAGCTGCAGTACATATGCAGGAGCTTGTACGTGGCGCTGTAACTTCCTCCACAAAAACAGCGAAGAAGCATGGTTGTCATGGTTGCCCTTCTGTTTATTCTCCGCGGTGGGGGCCGAGGGAACCGGGCAGAGTTTTTCGCCAGTCAACGTGTATTAAAGTTTAAATCTTCCGACAAAATTATAAAAGTGCCGGTCAAAGGTCTTCTTTGTTATTTATTGAGCTTTAAAACAAATGAATAACGACTCTATATAATATAATAATAAAATACACGGAGCCTCTCTTTTTCCTCCCTCTCTTTGGACAGCGCCAGTGTCTGTCTCATGCAGCAGCTGATCCAGTAATGAGTGACCCGGCCGACAGTAATAAACATATTTATAACTAGTTTAGGTAGTTTGAGAGGTGTCTCCGTCCTGTCAGATTAGACTTCACTCGCGTTTATGTCCATATCGAGAGAAAGATAAATAATCTGAATTCAGTGTGCAGTTTACTTTGACGCGGGGGTGAGCAGCAGAGGTGGGGAGAGGCAGGGCTATTGCCTCATCATTATCAGAAAATGATCGTATAGGGCGTACACACGGAGCGGTTGGACCCCCCAGAGCGTTGCGTATGCCGTTCTATCCACATTGGGACCCGTTATCGTTTCCGCAGTCGTTTAGTGCCGTATTCGGTCGTCCTCGTGTGGCCGAACGGTCTATATGGCACTAAACAGTAACGCAAACGACCGTTTTCGAAAACGGTTGTTGTTGTGGTTTAACTACTCCAACATGCATGCACCTTGGTTTGTGATTTGAAGGGAGACAAATGCTGGTTTCAGGGGTCCTTCCTGGGAGGAGCCATTCACACAGAAGTTGATATCAGTGAATTCAGGGAGGGAGCTCTCTGTGAAGTTGCAGCCGCTCCTGGTTTCACCTGTTTTGACATATGTGGGGCATTCCTCTGCCTGCTCCAGCTCCTTGTGCCTACAAATCAGATAACAAACAGCTTAATGGGAGCTATCTGTTCATCCAAACAGTTGTATTGCTAGTGAGTGAAATGTGAAGAGGTTTAAGATGATCTCACATGGTACAAAGGCATTATTTTCATGGTACTCAAAAACTCTCAGAATTCAGTAAACTGTTTTTTAGGATAATAAACTATTCTCAGCACAACTGAGGCTGTTTGGTCAGAGAAGTGGACAAAGCCAAGGGATCAGCAAAGTCTATGATTCTAACTTACAGTCATGATTACCTTTAAACATTTTCAAAGATTTCTATCTAATAGATACTTCTTTCTGAACCAAAGTGGTGGATTGGCTCAAGCGGCTATAAGTCTCATAGTGGTCACATCACATACCAGAAATAAAGATGTTGCTGTGAGTTGGCCGGCAGCTTTGGGCTTCTTCCCCAATTGCACTCCACGTATTTCATGTTATGGTAAACACAGACAAAATCCTGCACAGGGGTACCAACGCCTAGAGGAAGAAAAGGTGATAAACAAACCATATATGTTCTTATGTTGTTGTTCAACATCTGACAGGACTGACCTGTGCTGGGAGGTTTCTGGACCACTTCAGTGTAACTGGAGCTCTTGATCAAAGTGTCGTTGGTGCACGGACCTCTCAGCAAAGTGTACACTCTCACTCTGATATCTTTCATCAGATCAAACTGGGCTGTGTAAGTCCTCTTAAACGTCCTGATAGGCTGCAAATCCAGAAACACAACCATGGTATTTACATCACAATTTATATTTGTGTAAACCACACTCAACAGCGATGCCTTTTGATATTTCTGAGTCAGGTTCCTGGAAACCTGACGCTTTTCTTCCCTTTAAGCTTTTATTTATAGTCTGTTATTGTCAGTCAGTCCTGACTCCTATTTAAAACCAAATTCAATAATAATATACTTTATGAGACTTGGCTGTGGTAAAATGATATTCAAACTCAAGCTGCAATAGCATGCTGGATTTTAATACTTTTAAAATCCACGTGCAATTGGTCCGTCTGAGCTTCATTCATGCATTTTCATATTCATCCACCACATACAGATAAGATCATTATCTTAGTCATAAATTATTAGTCTTCTCACTTTTCATTCCAATCTGACTTAAACACCAGTACATTTTATAGTTTCTTTATTCAGTATATGGTTCCATAAGATTGTAATAAAGTGGTGAGCACTTACACTCCAGCTGTCACTGTATGAGTTGAAGTACTCCAGCTGATAGAGATGAGAGCACTCTGTCTCATTGATCTGACCGGCTGGGGGGCTCCATGAAATCTGGAGACGTCCGAAATGCCCAAGGTCTAATATCACAAGATCGTCAGGAGGATCCACTGCAGGGGAAAACATATATTTAACAATTATTTAATGAACAGTGTCTTTTTATTGAATTTTTTTTTTTAATTAAACGGTTAATATTGAATCTGTGTTCAGACACATTTCTTGTAGACATTTGCACAAACTAATTAGCTCCCACACTTGCAACACCTGCAGAACTACACACTTAATTTGCCTCCCCAGTGAATGCATCTGCTTTTATTTTTGACTGGTTTCCTCATCATGCATGCGACTGATAAGTTAAATATGATGTAAACAAAGTTGGACCCACCTGTAAGACCATCGCAGTGCATGCTCTCCCTGCAGGTTATTAAGAGCAGCATCACAGCCATCCAGGATACACTCGCCATCTTCTTATAACCAAGAAGACTATAAAAAAAACTCAATAAAGAAGTTGTACGATCTATTTAGTTTGACCGGATTAAAAAAAGAAAACAAATTAAAAACCTTCCCAAAAATTGGTACAAAATTAACCATTTAATATTAAACCAAGTATAATTAAATAATAAAAACTATAAATATAACTTTAATTCAAACTCAATGTAGCCTACTTACGTTGCGTTAGAGACCGTGTTCCTTTAAAGCAGGATCAGTCTTGTGTGGACAAACACTGAGGGAATATTCCGAGAGGGAGGGGCGTCTGTTCTCCGGTGGTGGTGTCTCACTCTGCTGAGGGAAGTCGGTGAGACTAGGGCTGCAGTCGGATAGTTTAAAAATCAGCTCCTAAATTCTAACCCTATCGTCTATTCCTTGACCTCTGAGTGAAACGTCACGGGGTTAAGGGATAGTGGATAGGAGAATTTAAAAGGACTTAGGAGAAGAGACTGCGGTACTTTAGAGAATCCGAATGCACTTTCACTATCCGACGTGTTTATGATGCGCCAGCGGACGTCATTGTGTGCGTCTGCTGCTGTGGGGAAACTATGGAAACCACAATTTTCTATACAGCGGACGACAACATGGATGTTTAATAAGAACGAGGGACTACTGTAAACTCATCTAGAGACTCTGCACCGTGCTCTGATGCTGCTGCTTTGCTTTATGAACGTGGACAACAGAGAAACATATTCTTCAGGACCAAAGTTGGAATTGAAATAAAAAAGGAAAGTGAAACTGCTCGTCACCCTCTCCCTCCGGTCCACATTAATACAAATGATCCCAATACGTATGATTGTATGAACTAAAGATCTTAAAATCAATACAGATGTATTTATTATAAACGTTAGTCCTTAACATCTATCACTGTGTATATCACCATTCAAACATCTTTTAAAAGTTGAACAAACCCCACACAGCTCAGTGAAGACTGAAATGTTGACTTTATTTGATAATTTCAGTAAAAACTAAGGTTCATATTTCTCTCTTTGATTATAATACTGATGAACGTTCAAAACAAAGCACTTTGGCAACTTACCACCTATGTTTTAAAAAGCTTAATAAGCACCGTAACTTTCATGATATAATTTCTCCGTCATAATCGTTTTTTTTCCGTGAACGGCCGACTGTTGAGTGACGGCAAATGCTGCGGCTGCAAGGCATTGTGGGGCAGCATTTTCGCTTCTCCTGCCGGTTAGGGAAGTCCAGTGGTTCCTAAGCTAAAGGAGGTTATACAGGAAGTTTGAAACCTCCTTTCCTATCATTCTCATCATTCTAGAGTATTCGAACGGCACTTATCATGGCTGCCACTGAGGGACTTCCGGGTCATTTCACTCCTTTAGGAAGGTTCCTAAGCTAAATGGACTATTCGACTTCAGCCATGGCCCCTTATCCGCAACTTCGTTTTGGCGAGAATGCGATGTGCTGAGGAGGAAGGGGGCTGGCATGGGGGTGTATGCTAATTATTACGATGTTGCCAGAATTTGTGAATGGAAAAAAATAATTTACCTGGGATGTCTGCCCACAAATACATACTAAATAATCATCTCTTGAATCTCCTGCAGACAAAGCAACCAACTTGAATCTCAATAAATCACTGAAATGATTAAATTACTCTGTTGGAGTACAGTTTATCCAATTCGAAATTATTTGTATTATTATTCCCAGCCACAATAATGTTTTCTGTAGTTTCTGCAATCATACAAACATACACAACCAATATTCAAATCATGATAAAATATTGTAATATCTCAAAATTAGATAGCCGAAAGTCTTATTGAATTAAATCTATACGAAAAAAACATCTGCTGAAACTATGCAAATGTGCAGTGGTCAAGCAAACTAAGCTAGTTAGTGTGAGATCAATCTTTAAAATATACATGTTGACTATAACTATAGCCAACATGTAACCTTCACACCTCAACCGCTCCCTGAGGTGTCTTCACCACGAGACACTAAAAAAGGGCATAATCCATCACTCGCTTTCCCAAAATCCTGTTGTTTTATGTTAAGACAGACTTGGATCACTGCCTTTGAAGATGAGTTGTTGAACTTGATTTTGTTCTGCCATGCACCACATCAGTGCCAGTGCATTTCCTTAGGTACTGTAATTAAGTACAATTAATAATAATATCTACATCTTCACTCAACTTCAATTATTTGATAGCTTTAGTAAAATACAATACACACATAAATTATAATGCCATGACTATATAGTTTAAGACAACAAGCAGTATATAAATTGCCCCGCATACAGTATACTGGCAGATACATTAGAAGGATTACCCATCAATGCATCAATACCTATTTGCAATTTTTTATTTAGGATAGTTTGATGTTCAAACTTACTCATGTTATATACTTGTCATAAGTACATTTGTTCACACCGGATGTTGACTGCCAAGCCTCCCAAGGACCGAAACTACCTTGCAGTCTTGTAAACTACAAATAATGTACAAATATGGTAGGGTTCTGTGTGTGTGTGTGTGTGTGTGTGTGTGTGTGTGTGTGTGTGTGTGTGTGTGTGTGTGTGTGTGTGTGTGTGTGTGTGTGTGTGTGTGTGTGTGTGTGTGTGTGTGTGTGTGTGTGTGTGTGTGTGTGTGTGTGTGTGTGTGTGTGTGTGTGTGTGTGTGTGTGTGTGTGTGTGTGTGTGTGTGTGTGTGCTGCACTTGCTGCCAATTCTCCAGTTCTCACGCCGTTCCTCATCAATCAATCAATGTTTATTTATATAGCCCAATATCACAAATGTTACATTTGTCTCAGTGGTCTTCACAGTGTGTACAGAATAGCAGTATGACAATACGACACCCTCTGTCCTTAGACCCTCACATCGTACAAGGAAAAACTTCCGAAGAAAACCCAGTTTAAAGGGAAAAATGGGAGAAACCTCAGGGAGAGCAACAGAGGAGGGATCCCTCTCCCAGGACGGACAGACGTGCAATAGATGCCGTGTGTAAATTGAAAAGATAATACATTTGCAACATAGGTAGTCCAAATGTTTGGAAATGCATGTGTGTATAATAGGAAGATGAATCCACGA
This sequence comes from Pseudochaenichthys georgianus, assembly GCF_902827115.2. Lineage (NCBI taxonomy): Eukaryota > Metazoa > Chordata > Actinopteri > Perciformes > Channichthyidae > Pseudochaenichthys > Pseudochaenichthys georgianus. The sequence continues at coordinate 18,987,761 of NC_047516.1, forward strand.
GGATATCCATCCAGGACCGATGATCCAGGACCACAGCCACGACTCAAGATCCAGCGCTCGCGATCCAGGACACAGGACCGCAGGATCATCCATGACTCCGGATCCCAGCGTATATAGACACCAAAAAGAAAGAAATGTGGGGAAGCTGGGTTAATCGGAACATGAGTGTACACGGGTATAGACAGAGAGAAGGAAGAAGTAAGATGTCCCCCGACAAACTAAGCCTATATCAGCAAAACTAGGGGCTGAATCTAATCAGCCCTAACTATAAGCTTTATCAAAAAGGAAGGTCTTAAGCGCACTCTTAAAAACGGATAGGGTGTCTGCCGCCCGAACACAAACTGGAAGCTGATTCCACAAATGTGGAGCTTGATAAGAAAAGGCTCTGGCTCCCATTGTACTTTTAAAGATTCTAGGAACAACCAACAACCATGCATTCTTGGAACGCAATGCCCTAGTAGGACAGTAGGGTATAATGAGTTCTTTAAGGTAAGATGGCGCCTGCCCATTAAGGGCTTTGTAGGCGAGAAGAAGAATTTTAAATTCTATCCTGTGTTCTATAGGGAGCCAGTGTAAGGCAGCCAGAACAGGAGTAATGTGGTCCCTTTTCCTAACTCTGGTTAGTACACGAGCCGCAGCATTTTGAATCAGCTGAAGCGACTTGATTGACTTCTTGGTACTCCCTGATAATAAAGAGTTACAATAATCCAGCCTAGAAGTAACAAATGCATGGACTAGTTTCTCTGCATCGTTTTGAGGCAAGATATGCCTGATTTTTGCAATGTTACGTAGATGGAAGTAGGCGGTCCTTGAAATTGATTTTATGTGGGCGTTAAAGGATAAATCCTGATCAAATATAACACCAAGATTCCTTACAGTCTCACTGGAGGCCAAATTAATGCCATCCATAGTTAGTATGTCTTTAGATAATTTGTTTCGTAGATTCTTCGGGCCAAGTACAATAACTTCAGTTTTGGTCGTGTTTAACATCAAAAAGTTTAAGGTCATCCACGTTTTTAAGTCCTTAAGGCAGTCTTGAATTTAATTTAGATAATTAATTTCATCAGGCTTGATTGATAAATATAGTTGAGTATCATCCGCATAACAATGAAAGTTTACAGAATGATTCCTTATAATATTGCCTAACGGAAGCATATATAATGTGAACAAAATAGGTCCGAGCACTGAGCCCTGTGGCACTCCATGGCTAACTTTGGTTTGCGTGGAAGATTCATCGTTAACACGTACAAACTGAGAGCGTTCAGATAGATAGGACCTAAACCAGCCTAAAGCAGTTCCCTGTATGCCAACTAAGTGCTCTAGTCTTTGCAATAGGATATCATGGTCGATAGTATCAAATGCAGCACTGAGATCGAGCAAAACAGGAATAGAGACAAGTCCCTTGTCTGAGGCTATTAGAATGTCATTTGTGACTTTAACCAGAGCTGTCTCTGTGCTATGATGTATTTTAAAGCCAGACTGAAAATCTTCAAATAAATCATTGTTTTTTAAGTAATCACACAACTGTTTTGCGACCGCTTTCTCAAGAATCTTTGAGAGGAACGGAAGATTAGAAATAGGTCTATAGTTGGCTAAAACCTCTGGATCGAGGTTGTGCTTTTTAAGAAGCGGTTTCATCACTGCTACTTTGAATGATTGTGGAACATAGCCTGATAATAAAGACATATTCATAATATTTAATAAAGAAGTGCTAATTAATGGAAAAACCTCCTTCAACAGCTTAGTTGGAATTGGGTCTAACATGCACGTTGATGGTTTAGAAGAGAGAATCATTACATTTAATTGTTCAAGGTTAATGGCTGAAAAGCATTCTAGTTTACTATCTAGTGTAATATTAGAACTTACATTTCTGGGAGCTGTTGATAACACTATACTGGTCAAAGGCAAGAGGTCATTAATTTTGTTTCTAAGAGTAACAATTTTATCGTTAAAAAAGCACATAAAATCATTACTACTGAGTGCTATGGGAATAGAAGGCTCAATGGAGCTGTGGCTCTCTGTCAGCCTGGCTACAGTGCTGAAAAGAAATCTTGCATTATTCTTATTCTCATCTATTAATGAAGTCATTGTTGGTGATTTTAACATCCATGTTGACAACCCCCAGGACAGAGGGGCAAAAGAACTGGTTTGTGTTCTTGATAGCTATGGACTGACTCAGCATATGACGGAGCCCACGCACAATAAGGGGCACACTCTGGACTTAATTATCTCAAAGGGTCTGAATATCTCTAAGGTTGTGGTGACTGATGCACTCTCTGACCATTCCTGTGTTTTCTTTGAGAGCTCTATTTCTGTTCACAAAAATGTTCAAAAAGAGGTAACCACAAAGCGATATTTAACTGAAAATACTAAGGAAATGTTTACTCAGAATTTTTCTTCCACACTTGCCCCTGCTAACATCTCAGTAAATGAGCTAGCTCCAACTAAGGTAAAGGAAGTGACTGGGAAGAAAATATCTCCATGGAGAAAGGCCATGACCGTGAAAACAGAGAAAAGAGAATGTCGAAAAAAGAGAATGTCGAAAAAAGAGAATGTCGAAAAGCGGAACGCAGGTGGCGAAAAACAAATCTCCAGGTTCACTTTGAAATCTATAAAGAGAGACTTGGCCTTTATAATTTGGAATTGAAAAACGCACGCCAATCGTTCTTCTCTGACATCATTACCAAAAACAAAAACAACGCACGTGCCTTGTTTGCTACCGTCGACAGACTAACTAACCCCCCAGTGTCAGTAGCCTCTGAATTTCTATCCACCAGGGCGTGCAATGATTTTGCCTCCTTTTTCACTGACAAAATTCAGAAAATCAGACAAGCAGTCAGTGCCTCTGCATCAGGTACAGCAAATGTGTTGTCTCTGTGTCCACTTAACATCAAGTCAAACACCATGACACAATTCCATCAGATTAATGATAAAAACTTAGAGGACATTATACAACTTCTGAAGTCCTCCTCCTGCTGCCTTGATATTATTCCAACAGGATTTTTCAAAGATGTTTTGCCTTGCATGGCCTCAGATCTACTTCATATAGTAAACAAATCTCTTCACTCAGGTATTTTTCCACAGGCCCTGAAAACTGCAGTCATTAAACCGCTCTTAAAAAAGAATAATCTAGATGCTTCAGTAATGAACAATTACAGGCCCATATCAAACCTCCCATTTCTAGGTAAAATTATTGAAAAAGTTGTTTTTCAACAGTTGAGTAATTTCTTGCATTTAAATTACTGTTTTGATGTGTTCCAGTCAGGCTTTCGTCCAAACCACAGCACTGAGACTGCTCTTGTAAAGGTCTTTAATGACATCCACTTAAACACAGACAGTGGCAGAACTTCAGTGTTAGTTTGTCAGTTTGTCAGTGTTAACAAATCTATTAGAAAGCTGCAGCTGATTCAGAACGCCGCTGCTCGAGTCCTCACTAACACTAAGAAAGTGGACCACATCACTCCTGTTCTGGAGTCTTTACACTGGCTTCCTGTGTGTCAAAGAATAGATTTCAAAATATTGATGCTGGTTTATAAAGCACTGAATGGTTTAGGCCCAAAATACATTACTGACCTCCTGCTAAACTATGAACCATCCAGATCTCTCAGGTCTTCAGGGACTGGTCAGCTTTCTGTCCCCAGAGTCAGAACTAAACATGGTAAAGCAGCGTTCAGTTATTATGCTCCAAATATCTGGAACAAACTCCCAGAAACCTGCAGGTCCGCTGCAACTCTTACTACTTTTAAATCCAGGCTGAAGACTTTTCTTTTTGTCGCTGCTTTTAATTGAACTTTTCATATCTTAAACTGCACTGTAACTTTTATCCATGTACTTTTTCTAAACGTAATTAAACTCCATGACATTTATGAGAGGGACTGCTCGAAAGCAGAGATATTTGGAATATCTGGCATCGACGGATGAAAAATAGTGTTTTGGTAACACAGAGTGTTTTGGTAACACTTTTAAAGACTTTGTTATGGAAGCAAAGCAGGGGAGGGGGTGTGTACAGCCTCCTGAGGGTCCGATTGTGGATGTCATGCGAGCAAAATATGGTGAAGAAAGTCTGTCTAAATTAAATCATATTTTAGACTGCACTGTAACTTTTATCCATGTATTTTTCCTTAATGTTTATTTTATTAGCACTGTAACTTTTATCCATGTACTTTTTCTTGTAATGTTTAATTGAACTATTCATATTTTAGACTGCACTGTAACTTTTATCCATGTATTTTTCCTTAATGTTTATTTTATTAGCTTTTCTTTTTTAATGCTTAATGTCTTTCATTTCTTTTTTGTAAAGCACTTTGAATTACCCTGTGTCGAAAAGTGCTATATAAATAAACTTGCCTTGCCTTGCCTTGCCTTAGTATTATTAGATCTCAGTGCTGCGTTTGACACTGTTGACCACAACATATTACTAGACCGACTGGAAAACTGGGTGGGACTTTCGGAAACAGCTCTAAATTGGTTTGAATCCTACTTAAAGGACAGAAACAACTTTGTTTCTATAGGTAAATACACATCTGAGTTGACAAATATGACATGTGGGGTGCCTCAAGGCTCCATCTTGGGGCCTCTTCTCTTTAACATCTACATGCTACCACTGGCTCAGATAATGAAAAACAACAAAATAAGTTACCATAGCTATGCGGATGACACACACATTTACGTAACAATTTCACCAGGAGACTATGCTCCAATTCAAAAACTGAGTAAGTGCATTGAACAAATCAATGACTGGATGTGTCAGAACTTTCTCCAATTAAACAAAGATAAAACTGAGGAAATGGTTTTTGGAGCCAAGGCAGAACATATAAAAGTTAGCACTGAGCTTCAGCCTGCAATGTTCAAAACAACAGATAAAGCCAGAAATCTAGGTGTAGTCATGGACTCTGACCTGACTATCAACAGTCACATTAAAACAGTTACTAAATCAGCCTACTATCACCTAAAGAACATATCTAGGATTAAAAGACTAATGTCACAGCAGGATTTGGAAAAACTTGTCCATGCTTTTATCTTCAGTAGACTGGACTACTGCAATGGTGTCTTCACAGGTCTCACTAAAAAATCTATTAGAAAGCTGCAGCTGATTTAGAACGCTGCTGCTCGAGTCCTCACTAACACTAAGAAAGTGGATCACATCACTCCTGTTCTGAAGTCTTTACACTGGCTTCCTGTGTGTCAAATAATAGATTTCAAAAATACTGCTGCTGGTTTATAAAGCACTGAATGGTTTAGGCCCAAAATACATTTCTGACCTCCTGCTAAATTATGAACCATCCAGATCTCTCAGGTCTTCAGGGACTGGTCAGCTTTCTGTCCCCAGAGTCAGAACTAAACATGGTAAAGCAGCGTTCAGTTATTATGCTCCAAATATCTGGAACAAACTCCCAGAAACCTGCAGGTCCGCTGCAACTCTTACTACTTTTAAATCCAGGCTGAAGACTTTTCTTTTTGTCGCTGCTTTTAATTGAACTATTCATATCTTAGACTGCACTGTAACTTCTATCCATGTATTTTTTCTTTTTATGTTTATTTTATTAGCTTTTAATTTTAATGACTGATTTTAAATGCCATTTTCTTAATGTCTTTCGTTTTTTGTAAAGCACTTTGAATTGCCCTGTGTTGAAAAGTGCTATATAAATAAACTTGCCTTACTCTGGACCAGATGCAGACGAGATGAATCAAGGGTAAATCAGAAGGGAAACTATGGACTTGGGCAAAGACTTGAACAAAAATACTGCCACAGCCAGGAACGCATGATTGTTAGCATGTGTACCTGTTTGTTCAATTAAAGTGCTGACATGCTATCCAAATCTCAATAACACTACCATGGAACTGGTAACATCTAAACACTCAGGTCATTCCTTGAAATGATGTGAGAAGTTCATACTGGATCAACTTGACAGCTGCAATGATTTATTTTTCCCAAGAGCTTTTGTGCTAAAATGACAGCTTATAGTTGAGCTGTGTGGCAAATTAAGTCTAAACGAAGTGGATTGCGATATCTCTAAGTGAGAACAGTACAGGTTGGTTATACATTCATTCAAAATCAGAGTGAAAAGTGGCAAAAAGTAAAGCATTGACTGAACCTAAACATGAAAAATGCTTTCGCCTGATTTTTATAACTGTACATTCCTGTAGATTGATTGCTGACATACAGTAGAGCTAACGGCCACAGGCTGAAAAGGGCTCAAGGGTAAAGAAACACAAATACATACCCTGAGCAGCTAGATACCTAATAATTGGTGTTCTTGTTTTGACTTACAGTGTTTATATAACTGTATTTCAATCAGGAAAGGCCTTAATGTTGTGTCTCGTCAAATGTGTACGTTTTGTTAATGTATTATGTCTGTCATTTCATGTTTAGTCAGGTATTTATGTCAAGTCAGGTTTTCATGTTATTTCACGTCATGTCTGTCTATTTAGGTCCTTTATCTCTCGTCAGTCCCTGTGTTTCATGTCATGTCTCGTTTTCCATTTTCCTGTTTTATTTTGTACTTACCTCTTGTCTCTCATTTCAGGCCCTGTTACTTCCTCCCCTTGTGTGTTTTCCCACCATGGTCAGCGTCTGCCCGCCCCTGATTGTTTCCACCTGTTCCCACTCACCTCATGTTTAAATAGTCTTGTCTCTCCCCTGTCCTGTGTAAGTTCGTCTGGTTTGTTTCCCCAAATGGTCGTGCCAAGCCTCAGCAAAGAAAGGATAGTTTTCACTAATGTCAGGTTTTGTTGTTTTAAGTTATTCTTAAGTTCTCTTTTTGTTACGCTTTGTTTTTTCCTCCTTGTGAGCGCTTTTTGTTAAATCCAGTACCTACTCTGTTAAGAGGGATTATCTGTTCTTTGAAATTAAAATACATTTGTTACATTCAAGACTTTGTCTCTGGGTCGTGCATTTGGGTTCTCAAGTTTGTGTCGAGGTTGTGACACTTAAGGTGATTAGAACCCCTTGTGATATGTGTTATGTTTATGCATGGGGTTGTTGTGTTGTTTCCTGTTGTTGCTCCTTTTACCCCTCACTACTCTGTCTCTCCTTCTCTGCAGGGCTGGTGTGTGACAGGGGGCGTGGCTGGTATTCTCCTGGCTGCAGATGAGTCACACCTGTTCCCACTCACCTATTCAACCTTCTCTTTAAGAGCCTGGCCCTCACCTCTCTGCCAGAGAATTAAATGCCGTTCGACAATCCAGAATGCCTTTCTGCAGCCTTGAGTCTAGTTTTGTTCATTTTGCAGTTTTTGAGTAACTTTTTGAGTTTTTGCCAGGGACGTTTTCCCTCTGCTTTGTTTTTGGACCTTTGGACCTTGGACCAGCCAGCTCCCTGTCTTCAGTAACTGCCTTGGACTAGCTTTCTTTATTAAACACATTGAAACTTTATTTGTGTCAGTCTCTGCTTTGGGGTCCTAAGTAGTATCCAAACGCCACAATATCAATCTTAAGTATTTAATGATAGGATGCACAAGGTCTGGATTTAGTGAGGAGATCAACCTGGGCGCTGGATATGATGACTGGAGGTGAAGGAGGGCTGCAGCCATGAAGCCTGAAAGGTCAGCTCTTGTCAATAGAGAGTAGAATAGATCTAAAGTCTGCATATTAGAGGCAGCGAAAGAGGATGGATCACAAGTGCAGTCATCCTGATAGAACTTGCGCTAAGCTTTATAATAACTAGACATTCCCACTATTTGCTCCATCTTGCAACAGGGAGATGATCCCATGCACGCAAGGGGACTCGTTGCTTATATGTACAACGAGCTGGTATATTTCCACAATAAAGAACTGCATCAGCAGATGGTGGCACATTAAAGAGGCCCTTTTATTCTTTTTTGGGGTTTCTCCTTTCTGTAGATGGTCTGCAAAGGCTAAAATCCTAAACTACACTCCACCCCTGTCTGTAAAGCCTCCATTCGACTCCTTTGTTAACCTCAGTAACATACCGACATCACTATGTAACACTTCTTCCACACATTGTACGCAATAGGCTAAGGGTTGGGACATCTCTAAGCGGTTGACCAATCACAACAGAGCCGGCCAATTAACCAATCAGAGAAGACTGGGTTCTGGTTTCAGACAGAGGGTGAAAAGAGGTGCTGCAGCACAGACAGTATGAGAAAAAACAAACACTTTTTGAACATTAAAGCATGGAGACAGCAAAGAAAGAACCTGAAAATGAGCACAATAGGGCCCTTTAAGTTACTGTATGTGGCAGATCCTGAGGTTAATGCATGTAAAGTAAAGAAAGACTGGGCTGCAAAGAATTTGACTTTATTTTATATCGACCATTTTTTTTTAAGAAATCCCTGGATTTTTTACAGATGATATGTACAGAAGTTCAGCTTCAGCCATTTGTTATTCTTGCATGCATTTGAGTCATTACAAATAAATACAAAAAGCTTATATACACACACTCACATTTTCTTGGCAGTGTAGTATTTAGACATGACTCACTGTTTCACTGTTTTCTTTGGATGAGATGACAATTGTTAAACCCTAAAATAAATAAATCTGACGGCAGGTCTGATACAAAAAAAGGATGACAGGTAAGATCTAGTGCAACGAGGCAGAACACCGCTTGAGGTTAACACATAACATCGAAAATCACATTTCTGAATGTCTATAATGTTTTTGTTACAGGCTTGTAAAGGAAGTGCAACGGAAAAAAAGGGCTTGATCCATCATGGCTTTCCCAAAACCAATAAACAGCATCTTTTCTAACTTGCTTCGATACATCATAAAAAAGCCTTACCCAATCGATAGCACCGTTCTTAAAGTAAAACTGTTGACAGATGATAACTGGCATGTTTAAAATGGCAATCATAATACATTTCATCAGTACAGTTTTCACATCTGCATCGTTCCTCCAAATAGGGTCAACATTTAAATAAAATAGGTGTCAATTTGGACTGAATATGTTCGTAAAGGGAGATATTCATCACTAAAATCATTCCTGAAGAAATCCCCTTTTGATGAACCTCCAGTGTAAAAGGTCAGGGACAATGTTCACAGTCCAGATTCTTTTTAAAGAAACACAACCTAAAGTTAAACTGTTTTAAAATTAAACAATGTAAACATATACTTGAAAAAAAATCTTGGTTATCACTGCGAAACATACAATTTCGTAAAATCATAACAAAAGCCTTCTTAAGCTCAACAACTCCTGCTTGTTGCTAGAGCATCACTAGATAGATATCTGTCTACAGTGTTGACAGTGCCATGGTTATGCTTTTGCTCAAACACTGAAGGCTGCGATGAAATGATACCTTCATGATTTGGCACTTAGATAAAGCAATGAAAGATCAGCATGCGGTAGTGTATGCAGGTAAAAAAACAAGAGTGGCATCAATGGGAGGTTTAAAAACAGAGTACAACATCAGGTTGTAAGGTAACAACGACCTGAAGGAAACTGTTGTAGAAGAGAAGCAAACAAACTTGGACCATATTCATTTGAAAACATGTAGGGAGATGTACCGGCCCAGGCATGCAGTGCATAATACCCTAACAAAGGAAAACCATACAGATGTTGAGTCATGTGGAGCCCTTTCCCCAGTGTCCCCCTAGCTTTGAATTGCCATCAATAAAAAGATAAAGGAATCTCAAAGTTTGAATGCAACCCATGATTATTTCCAAGTTGTGAAGTCGCCACATCTTGTGGAAAAAGTGTTGAATCAAGCTGTTTTTGTTTTCTACAGTAAACAAACGTTTCTTTCCACAGGCGAGTGACTTTCAAGGTAATTTGCCCAGCTCTCCCTTTCTATGCAATTTACACGTATGTATATTTATTAATCCTACACCACTTTACCACACATGATCAAACCAATAAAACTCACCTCTCTGTGAGCCCCTTATGTGCCTTGATTCATTCGGTGCCAGTATCTTGGCAGTCATTTCTTTTCACCTAACTCCAAAATGCAAAGAAACTGTGAGTCATTTAAAAAAAGCATTTGAATATTTATAGTAACATATAGTACAGCAATACAAACCTACAGTAAAGAATGGCCAGATATTGTTGGCTAAAGTATATTTGACACATCCGTTTTGTTCCTTCATTGCCTCTAAACCTGGAAGTCAAGACATAGAGTTTGTGAGTATGCTACCTTCAGTAATAATACCTTCGTTGTCCTTACTTGTTGAGAAATTACCAACCAGCTTCTGTGATGCTAACGAAGCGCTGTTAGCTACACTTTCTTAGTTTACATTTCAGATTATGCTTGTGTTTCATTATACTGTAAGTGCTAAATATGGGCTATACGTTATGTAGACGCTTATGAAGATGCAGCACGCTGTTGCACACTTTATGAACATGTGTCCATGTTTTTAAATTGTAATGATAAATATAAAGTGAGCATTAAAGACAACCTTCACTGTACACTGCTGCAGCCTGAAGGAGTGTAATGGACCAGGGTATTATTAACTGATAGTCGATAGTATTCTGCAGAAGAAAAGGACGTGACATGAGACGCGTACAAACTTCACACTTGGCATAATGCCCTGCATTGTTTGGAATCCATCCAGCATTTCTTCCTTGGAAAATGAAATCTTAAAATCTGTCATTACAGGCAAGTACTGTCGAAGGCTGAGGTTCTCAGGAACAGCATTCAACGTGTAACCCGCCCGTGGGATAGGCAGCTGACACTATGAAAATAAGCTGAAAAACATGCCCTAATATAACCTCAGGTACTCCTTATCAGAGTTTGTTTGTCTATGACAAGTAGACTATTGTGTTATTTGACATTGAACTCAAAAGTAGAACATCTGTTTCTGTTGCACAACATCTAAAACATCCTGTGAAAAAAGGAGAAGAGAGAAATACAGGGAGAGAAAGGTGTAATCCAGGTACTTATGTTATAGTGTAATTAGAGTGCAGCAAGCCGAAAAACGCTCCTCCTTTAGGGCACAATATGTCGTGTTTTTAGGTGTTACCATTTTGTTGAATTTGATGGCATTTGTGGACTTTCAAGATGTTGTCCCATATGTTTCAGCAAGACAGACAATAACCTCATAGTACTTTATGGCACCTTTTGCATCATGATTAGCTTTGTCTTCACTACACATAAAAGCTCTGCTCTGCTTCTTGTGTTGTTAACATGGGCTTCAGTAGCTTAACTAGCAAGTCTTTAATCAAAGCCAGAGGTCATTGAACATGTCACATCAACGTGTCACTGATAAATGTCCATGTTATGGAGTCTTTCAATTCTCAAATAGTCACTCTATATGTAAAATAAACCATTAAAGCACCTAAATAAAAACCTTTTGGCCGTTATCATTGACAGAACAGTATAATGAAGTCCTAGTGACAGTTGAATACTTATTGATTAATAAATCTTTACTTTACACTATTATTGTTCAGCATTTTGGATACCTAATTTAAAAAGGTGACCTGCTACTGCCTGGACTAAGTTGAGAAACCTTCTCAAAGTTAACAAGTTCAGCACAAAAAAAAACGAAATATTTGAGATCTAAATGTGCAGCTGCATCACACTGGTACCAAGGGGTAGGATGCAAAAAGCAACAACATATAAATATAAAACAAAAGAATAAATAATAGAATTTCCCTGAAATAATGAGTTGTAAAAGATTCCTGCCTGGCACGAAGATACAAGCGTGCCATGTGTGGAAGGTTTGCGTGGACTGATTTGTGTCGACTATGGCCCAAAATGGCAATGATATTTGGCAACGACTGGAAAGAAAGTATAAAAGCTTTAGAAAAGTCGGATGACAGAATATTTATCAGAAACCTTGCACGAACAATAAAAGAAATGCTATAAAACAGGACCATTGTGCTTTTGGCTACAACCAGCACATGTTCTTACAGTGGTCAAATGTCATAGCATGCAGCTTTGTATTTTTTGTAAAGTAGTCAGTTAAAATCATTTTTAACAGGAAACACCCAGAAAAACCAAATGACTAATGACCTACAGAGAGGTTTAGTTCTTATACTTTTTTTAGAAGCACGCCCTGCCTCTCCCTCAAGAAAGCAATAGAGTCAGGATTTCGGAGCAGATACAGAAGTGAGATTATGTAAAACAAAATTACAAAAGGTCAGATCTCTTTAGTGAAAGAGTGAGTCACATGTCTGTCATCTCCTCACCGCAAATATCTCACACATCAGCATTGAAATGTTCTCAGTACTGGCCTTTGCAGGTTCAATAAGCACGGAGCATGTTGAGAGGTAAATACATGTCTTCATCAAAACATTGGATCTTTTCTGTCTCTCCTCGGGGAGTCCAAGCAGTGCAGGAACACACATTGACCCCCAGCAACTAGGAACAGTATACAAGTGGAAATCTGATGGACAGGAAGTAGGGTGGCAGCTGACATCATATAAAAAGACAGAGGAAGTTCCCCTCCTGTCTCCTGGTTCAGTCAGGCAGAAGCAGACCCCTGTTGGGTCCTCCCCCCGGGGGGCGCTCTGCTCCCTGGTGGTGGTGGTGGGGGGTCGACTGGAGGGCTGTGGGTTGTACACAGCATTCGGGCTCTTGTCAAACAGCTGACAGGGGGGTGGGTCTTAATGGAGGCAGATCCAGCAGAGCCTGGATCGTCATGCCAACCTTCACCAGGCCGCGCTCCTCCAGGATGTGATGGGGAAGGCACAGCTTGTCCTGAGTCGAGACACATCAGTTACACTTTATCTTAGCAGATGATTTATAGTTTAATTTGCTGAGGTTGGGAGATTTTCCAACTGTGAAATGTTTAATTAAATGAACCTGTAATCGAAACTGTTGCTTGTTTTCCTTGGGCAAACCTTGGAATCTTTGTGGCTGACTAAATCATGTGTGAGAATTGTTAGTAACAGCACATTGCCTAATTCTCTATAAAACTGATATTTGCATATTATATTTAGAACATTCACCCCTGGAAATGTGTACCTCTGTAAACTTGTAACTGAGTGCATTTAATTAAACTATTGCCTTTTTTATGCTTAAATAACCGTTTTTTTACTGCTTTAATTTGTTTGTAAAAGCAACCTTGCAAAAGTCGCAGTATTTAAATAAAATATAAATAAAGAGAATTCTATTCTGTATAATAACTTTGTAAAGGATAAGTTCACACACAACAAACAAAATACACCATTTCTTTAAGTAAGTAGTAATGAAATATTTAAATAGTATTACCTGTGTGACACCCAGCTTCTTACAGGCATCCAAGAAGTTCTCCACATTCCTACGGCATTTAGCCATGCTAAGCTTTGGCTGGAGGCCGGAATATCAATCATGTTAGAAAATATAATCAGGACACACAACACTTTTCATAAAGCTGTGGGGATTTATAGGTCAACAACAATGCTTATAATTACTCCCAACTCTTAAAGGGACCCTATTAGGTCGTGCTTTTTACAGTACTACGGGTTCCACAGATGACATTTTTTTATGATTTTTTGTCAAAGCACTTAAGTAATTCATTGCTATCGGGATGTTAAGAGCATCGAGCCGGTTTCTCAAACTTACCTACCACACCTTTAACGGAAAGAAAAAAGAAAAAAGAAAAAAAAACAACACCACCAAAACATCACATGTACAAGGTAAAGTGCAATGTTGCACTTTTCTGTTTTTTTGTTTCTCTTATTTTCCTATAATACTGTAATGATTGACTGTGAATAACAAAATATGAAAGACAGACCATCTATTTATATGTATTTATTTATTTTGAGAAAGGGGCAGGTAATATAAGATTACTTTCTTCTCCCTGCTCCTTTTCGGGTATGGTGTGTTTATAGATAAATGTTTTGTAAGTAATTGTTATACATTAAGTTGTGCATACCATGAACTGAACAAATAAAAATGAAATGAAATATTTGTATTTTGTGCCTCTACTGTGTCATGTTTCCATGCTTTAATGTTAAGAAAGGTCTTTATTTTTCCCATCTGCCTCTTTTCACCCTCTGTCTGAAACCAGAGCCCAGTCTGCTCTGATTGGTTAGCTGGCTGGCTCTGTTGTGATAGTTCAACCACTAAAGCTGGAGCCACACGAGAACGGTAACGGTCGTATCTGCTACAGTTCTCTATCATATAGACGGTTCGACAGGGAAACGCAGATAACGATAACGGGTCCCAAGGTGGGTAAATCTGCGGTCGAAGCGCTCTGGGGGGCCAAACGGCTCTGTGTCTACGCCCTATACGATCATTTTCTGATAACGATGACGCAATAGCCCCACCTCTCCTCACCTCTCCTGCTCACCCCCGTGTCACCCGCGTCATTGCTGATGTGTTTCGCCAACAACATCAACAACAGTTTTCCGAGTGTTTCGATACAGGTCCCGGTATCTCGCAGGACAGTGCACCCTGCTTTTGGTGTATTTTGTGGCGGAAGTACAGCGCCACTTACAGGCCCGTCATATGTACTACAGCGTCTCCAGCGGGTCGAGCGGTCTCGTGTGGAAGGACCATGGGAAGGACACGTTTCTGGTGCCTATTGCGTGTGGACGGAAGACATTTTTGATAACGATTTTGGTTTGTTTGCGTTACCGTTTTTGTGTGGCTCCAGCCTAAGACATGCCCCCTTAATCACGTACAGTGTTGGATTGCCAGCCAATCGAAGCGCGAGTGTTATATAGCGATGCCATGTTGTTGAAGACAAAGGAGGATTCCAATGGAGGTGTTTCAGGCACGGGGGGGGATTTTAGCCTTTGAAAATATATAACACTCGACAGGAAAGAGAAAACCTCAAGAAGCATAATAAGGCCCCTTTAATTATGTCAAGTGAGAGAGCTTGTTTGTGCTTTCAGTGTGCTTACCACAGCGGGAGACGGTACATGGATGCTGGCGACTGACCGAGGACAGATGTGATTGGCTAGATGGCAGAGGACCACCCCGTCCATCAGAGCGGCTCCAACATCCTCTGGGAGCAACACCTTCAGTCTGGTCTCAATGTTCTGCAAACACATCCACAATGACCTCATCACATCACTATTTACATACACATGTTCACTCACATGTTTTCAGACTGTCTGTTCTTTATTTACTCGCTTTATAAAAGGACCAGCTGATGTGCTTCGGAGAGTGTCCTGACCTGCACTGCACTATCTGAGTTAGTCATCTTTTGGCAAGTTGATAAATATATTCACCACTGCAAATACTTTGAGAATATGTGTTTATGTTAACTTGGTAGTAGATGAGTGGTCCCAGCACATGGCCTATAACTATAACTGCAACGTCTCAGCTTTAAGTCTGCATGTCTTGTATATATACAAATAGAAAGTAATTTTCCAGTTCTAGTGTTGTGTTGTTATGTTGATAAATAAGAGTTCTTATAAAGCACATGTGTCAAACTCAAGGCCCGGGGGCCAAATCAGGCCCTTAGTGGATTTAATTTCGGCCCGCAGGATAATTTCTAATTGCTATTAGTTCTGGCCCGCCAGTATATTGCACGCACACCTTCACTCAATCCTGAGGATTTCCTCAGCTCAGAGCCTGACCCCAAACATTGATGAACTTGCACCGAAGATGAGATGCCAAGTATCTGAACTAGCATCACAGAGCAGCACACTGAGTTTAAATGGATGTTTCCTTCTGCACTTTTTTTTTCTGTGGAGAAATGTAATCATAAGAAATGACTCTGCAGATAGAGCCATAAGAAATGAATGCAACTGATTATTTAATGTTTAATGTTGTTTTTATAGGCAATAATTTAAGCTTTGTTAGTTCCAGGTTTAATATGTGCAAGTTAATTTCAATACGTTTTACAATAAACATTGAACTAGTACCGATTTTTTTATTTTGGCCCACTGTATATTTTAGTTTGACACCCCTGTTATAAAGTAACCTTCTACCACTACAGTGTTTTCATTGTTTGAACTATTACTGAAGATTGACAAAAGTCCCCCTCTATTTCTCTCTTTCTCTTCACCATAACTATAGTCTCTGTCCCTCTGTTTGTGTCCAACCCCTATATATATATATATATATATATTAATATATATTTCCCTTTCATCCTTCCATGTTTTGAACATCTAAATGAGAATGCCATCATAATGCATGGTGCCAGATAAAGCTGTGTTTTACAGTATTTTCTTTTACCCCAACCTTGCTGCTGCCCTTTGGTAAACAGCTGTGTCTCAACCCCTTTTGTGCCCGAATGGTTCTTGGTGATTGAGTTTCACAAAGTAGAAGAAGTCACATACCACAGGGTTTCACATATCACAGAAGGAGTTGAAATAATAAATATTTGGAACCGTTAACATGCAGAAAGCCTCTTTGTGTTTGTGTATGAGGGTAGAACAGGTCCGACAGATCAAAGTGGGCAGAGTCCAATGAGTGTTTGTCACCATGATGGAGTCAGTGGGGAGCAGCGAACACATGATGCAGTTTAGCCTCATTTTGTATCGACAATAGTGATGAATATATTACTGATTATCACAATGAATTCAAAGCAGTTGAAGAATTTGTTGTAAATGATTTTTGACGGACAAAGAGTTCTTCTGCTCTTTACAAATGTGAAATCTGGTCTGTCACTCCTGCTTCTTTTCTGAAAGCCCTTCTGACCTTTTCCCTGGGAATAGAAAGCTGTGTAATCTCTCACCAGCAACAACAATGATTTTATTGAGATAGAAAGTTCATCCATGTAAGAGTCAAGACTTGACTGTATGGTCGATGTCAAGGGTCAAGACTTGAAAGCCAACATGGACAAGAAGACCTTGAGATTTTTTTAAATAATGGGAAAATTACTGGGGATTTCTAGCAGAATTACAATGTTACTAAAAAACTCAAAAATAGTCAGATTTATGTCTCCTTTTATCTGTAAGCTGTTCTGTTCGATAGGCTAATACTTTAAGTGTGAATCTATACGCCTACTGTTTGAGCTTGCTTTATGGTTTTCACTTTCTTAGGTTCATTTGTTATTTTTATAATTAGGGTTATCAGTAGGTGAACCCATGTGTTCATAAAATAGTGTATGTGAGTTTAACTGTATATTAAACAGAGCCTTTTCTCTCAGCTCAGAAGCAGCTTTTTTAAACTGTAGTATGTGCTCATGTGTTTCATTGTTGGTGGATAGGCTACTGCCTGAATATGCTTACTGAAAGACAGGTTCTCCTATAAATAAAATCTCTGAACAGAGGACACTTTTTTTGATACTAAATATCTTGGTTTTTTCTTCTTCTAAGGTCACATTGTTCTGTTGTGTTAGTAAAAAAACATCTTATTGATATTTCTTTCCTTTTGTCTTTATTTGCATTGCATTTGATAACAAGGCAACACAAAAGTAACGGAAAGTAATCCGGTTAAATTACTTTTATATTTTGGTACTCAAATTAGATTACTTTTTTTTTTTTTACAGGCAACTAGTAATTGACAAGGATTACATTTTTAAAAGTAACCCTCCCAATCTTGGTTCTTTTATACATGACATACTCGATCTTTCTGCCTAACTAACAAAGCGCCTGAAAGCATGATCTGATATCTTTCGCTAAATCACATCTCTGTTTTTGTTACTCCTCACTATTTGGGTTACCTTGATCTTATCCCTCAAGCTACTAACCTTTGGTTTCATGCCCAGCCTACCGGCTTCTCACATACTTAGGTGTGTCTGACAGTCTCTGACTTGCTGCTGCTCTCACCTCTGTTTTCTCTCTTGGTGCAATAAAGTTTAGGATGTCAGTTTGCCTTCACTCTTCTTGTTATGCTGTGGACATACCTGGTATCTCACTTCTACTACTATCTGTTCAATCTGAATTTAAGCCCAATTCAATGTAATGGACCAGGGTATTATTAACTGATAATCGATAGTATTCCGCAGAAGAAAAAGATGTGACATGAGACTCGTGCAAACTTCACACTTGGCATAATGAACTGTGAGCCCTGCATTGTTTGGAATCCATCCAGCATTACTTCCTTGGAAAATGAAATCTTAAACTCTGTCATTACAGGCAAGTACAGTAGAAGGCTGAGGTTCTCAGGAACAGCATTCAACGTGTAACCCGCCCGTGGGACAGGCAGCTGACACTATGAAAATAAGCTGAAAAACATGCCCTAATATAATCTCAGGTACTCCTTATCAGAGTTTGTTTGTCCATGATCAGTAGACCATTCTGTTATTTGACATTGAACTCAAAAGTAGAACATCTGTTTCTTGTTCTCAAGAAAGTACTGCAGTCGCTTTACCGCACCATTGTGACGAAAAGGGAGCTGAGCCAGAAGGCAAAGCTCTGTCTACCGGGCCATTTTCGTTCCTACCCTCACCTATGGTCATGAAAATGCTGTCCTACTAGGGCATTGCGTTCCAAGAATGCAGGGTTGTTGGTTGTTCCTAGAGTCTCTAAAAGTACAATGGGAGCCAGAGCCTTTTCTTATCAAGCTCCACATTTGTGGAATCAGCTTCCAGTTTGTGTTCGGGCGGCAGACACCCAATCCGTTTTTAAGAGTGCGCTTAAGACCTTCCTTTTTGATAAAGCTTATAGTTAGGGCTGATTAGATTCAGCCCCTAGTTTTGCTGATATAGGCTTAGTTTGTCGGGGGACATCTTACTTCTTCCTTCTCTCTGTCTGTACCTGTGTACTCTCATGTTCCGATTAACCCAGCTTCCCCAAATCTCTTTCTTTTTGGTGTCTATATACGCCGGGATCCGGAGTCATAGATGATCCTGCGGTCCTGTGTCCTGCATCGCGAGCCCTGGATCGCGAGTCGTGGCTGTGGTCCTGGATCATCGGTCCTGGATGGATATCCTCGTGGATTCATCTTCCTATTATACACGCATGCATTTCCAAACATTTGGACTACCTATGTTGCAAATGTATTATCTTTTCAATTTACACACGGCATCTATTGCACGTCTGTCCGTCCTGGGAGAGGGATCCCTCCTCTGTTGCTCTCCCTGAGGTTTCTCCCATGTTCCCTTTAAACTGTGGGTTTTCTCCGGAAGTTTTTCCTTGTACGATGTGAGGGTCCAAGGACAGAGGGTGTCGTATTGTCATACTGATATTCTGTACAAACTGTGAAGTCCACTGAGACAAATGTAACATTTGTGATATTGGGCTATATAAATAAACATTGATGGATTGATTGATTGATTGAAGGATGGGTCATGACCAAAAGAACGAGATCGCGGATACAAGTGGTCGATATAGGTGTTCTCCGCAGGGTGGCTGGTGTCTCCCTTAGGGATAAGGTGAGAAGTTCAGTCATACGGGAGGGACTCAGAGTTGAACCGCTCCTCCTTCGCGTCGAAAGGAGCCAGTTGAGGTGGTTCGGGCACCTAGTTAGGATGCCACCTGGGCGCCTCCCTAGGGAGGTGTTCCAGGCATGTCCAGCTGGGAAGAGACCAAGGGGTAGACCTAGGACCAGGTGGAGGGATTATATCTCTTTGCTGGCCTGGGAGCGCCTTGGGACCCCCAGTCAGAGCTGGTTGATGTCGCCAGGGAAAAGAAAGTTTGGGGCTCTCTGCTGGAACTGCTACCCCGCGACCCGACCACGGATAAGCGGGAGAAGATGGATGGAACATTGAGTTAACAAATAGTTCCTTGCAAAGATTTAGAGGTAAACTGCGCAAATTAAGTTGAGTTCTGTATTTACACCCTCCACCTGAAAGAAGGAGCCTCGTTTAGCTGTGAGTTTGACAACAAAAGGAGTTAGATCCGTGATGGAGTTGGAGTGGATAAGGATCGGTTTGGAATTGGGCCTTACAGTTATTAAATCCAGGGGGAAAATATGATACCATCAATGAAGAGGGTGTTACTCATTAACAGGCCTTTAAGAATGTGCTCACAGTGAATTAACCCCCTTTCGGATTTATTTTGTCAACGATAATCGTGCAGTTTTGCGTCTGCCCTATTGTCTAGAGGAAATAAGATGAGTCATTGATTGGACTGATACACAATGCAGTGTGACTCATTTTCTTAGAAACTGAATGGACGCACACACAAGTTATAAACACTGGAAAAAAAGCAGGATCTGGCAGGCTTCTACTTCACCACAGTGACTCAACGCTTTGTGCAAAGATATAAACAAGCTGTGAAGCTCCTGACCTGTCGCAGGATTCCTATCTGCTCGATTTCCTCCCTCAAGTGCTCCATCTTCCTCCTCATGGTGAAGCTGGGGTCTGTGGAGGCGTACTCCTGGCGGCTTCCTTTGGCGAATGCTGAAATAATAAATGGAGTCTTTTGAGTTCCAGATCATTTACAGCGAAACAAAAAAGACGTTATTATAGTAGAACAGCAACCATTGAAGCGGCAAATTCCACTCGTCAATTCTCGATTTCCCGACAAAAAGCCAAAGCTCTTTGAGTGAAGATAAGCGGTAAATCTTGATGTTATCTGCGTTTAGACGCCACAGTAACCAAGTGTAGAACATTTAAATCACTGCAGCTTACCGCCAACGGTTTTTCTAGAAATGAATATGATTATTATCTTTTGTCCTCATAATACAACAACAAAGTACAGGCCAGTACATTTCCTAAACACATTTTCTTCTCCTAAAATGTTTTGTTTTAATTTAATCCCCCGCAAATCCTTTCAAATCAATGGTTCCCTTGTTTCTGGAAATGAAGCTTCTTACAACATATAATACGGTTGTTTTCCAAAAATCTTCAGTTTAATGTGTGACAATATTCAAAGAGTTGTTTTCTGCTCTTATTTTAAAACTAATTCACACTTTAATTTGACTTAATCAGACTTTCATACAACCGTCATCTCCCTGAATATTTGGCACCTACTGTATATCTGTGTTTAAGAAAAAATTAGATACAGGGTTCAATTTGATGATGTTTCTTGTTTAGTTAGAATTAGATCTTCCTTACAGTCCCAATGAGAAGAACAAACCTTCTGTACCAATGCAGTGACTTTTACTTTACTACATTATAGCTTTATCAAGGCAATATTTAGGGAGGAATAACATACATTTTAAACATGACAAACATTTGCACGGCTCAAGCTTCTCCACTTTATCCTTAATTAAAATAACTGAATACATTAGATGTTTGACTGTGGAGACAGAAGTAATTATATAAGGTGTACATTTGATCCTATCGTACTAGTTGCAACCTTATATCAAAGTTAAAAAAATGATTGCACTTTAGCCAACTCAAAATAAAATGCTGATTTAATGCATACCTAGTAATGGTTAAATACAATGTTGCTACTTTGTACTTCTACTACACTACAATCCAGAGGAGAATAGTGTACTTTTACTGCACTATGTTTGTAACCTTTAGTTACTTTGCAGATTTGTATAAGTGATGTGAAATATAAACACTTCACACTTAAATGAGACTGAGAAGTCATATCATTAGCTGCACTTCTACCAGCTTTGATAACACATCAATAATTACAATCAAAACATATAATATATATATGATTCTGGAATGGGGCAATCTGCATAATACTACTTTTGGTACTTTAAGTATATTTTGATGCTAATACTTTTACTCAAGTGACATTTTGATTGCAACTTGTAACAAGAGTATTCCTACACTTTGGTAGTTCTACTAAGTACCAGGTCTGAGTATTTCTTCCACCTCTGCATACTTTAATAAACATGCAGGACTTTTTAAAATGGTAGCAGAGTATTTCTACAGTGTGCTACTTTAAATGAAATGTCCTCCACCACTGGGGACAGATAGCTATGATGACAAATGATTTCCATGAGTCTTTCCAAATAAAACAACATGCTGACATTGGCCGATGACAAGTGTGCTGTGCCTTGTCCTTGCCAGAGCTCTGATAGAAGGATTCTGAGGAACTGTTGATCTGCTTTCTATCAGAAAGCAGATCAACAGTTCCTCAAAATCCTTCCCCATTTCTAGAGAAAGGACGCTGGGACTCCACCTAAACAGAATCCGTCTTGGCTTCAGAAAGGAGCCTTTGTTTTATATGAAGCAATGCCTCAGCCACTGCACATATAAAAAAGGTTATCTCTGTGAACCCATGTTCCATGCATATCCCTGCAGTGGAAAGGAAAACCACTGCGTCTAAGAGTTAACTCGGTTATGCTTCAAGCCATTGTGTTTTACCTGATCTTGGCTTCAGTCCAAACACT
This sequence comes from Pseudochaenichthys georgianus, assembly GCF_902827115.2. Lineage (NCBI taxonomy): Eukaryota > Metazoa > Chordata > Actinopteri > Perciformes > Channichthyidae > Pseudochaenichthys > Pseudochaenichthys georgianus. The sequence continues at coordinate 19,009,717 of NC_047516.1, forward strand.
GTTAGGGTGGTGCTGAAATCTGCGTTGCTCAAACCCTCCTGGAAACAAATCATTTATGAAAATCAGAAAAGGGTATTTTCTTAGAACTGAACATTGATGAAAAAACATTTCGCATGTTTTCTTCAAGGTGTTTCTCACACGTACCTCACACTCATCGTTGCCGTTGGAGTTTTTGCGAGCCGTCTGACACTTGTACTGTCAGGAAAGAAAACACATCATTTTAAGATCTTACTGACATACATGCGCTTAGATCAGTGGTTCCCAACCTTTTTTCCCAAGAGCCCCCCCAAATGACTCCTGTTGGAAGTTGCGCCCCCCCCGACACACAAAAATGCTACAACTACTGTCACAAACTAGATGAATGTGAAGTATTTTTGCTAAAGGAGGATGAAAGCGTAATTAAGGAGCACTATTGGAGTGACTTTGATGGTTATTGGACTCAGGATTAATTCATTTGGATTCCCACTGTATGAAGAAATTAAAGGACGGCGCAGAAGTGGAAACAATTCACAAAGGGATTGAACTGTTTAAAACACATGCTCAAAGTAAGCCGGATTTTGCCGATGTGTTTATGTGGATTAAAAAGTCGTAAATAATCTACAAAATGGAGGAGACCGATCTGATCGGAGCAACTGTGACAAATAATCCAACTGAAACCGGCATGGACAATGACTATGTTTTAAAAATGCGCTTATCCAGACAAGCCCGGTTTGGACACTTTACGGGCAGAAGAAACATTTCTATCAAAGAAAGAATTATACATTTCTGTCTTTTTATGCCTTTAACTTGAATTATTATTCAAATTAATTAATCAATTATTTTTTATATTTTATTGTAATGTAGAGACAAGGCTTTTATTGCCAATCATATATTGCTTTACAATTATATGTAAAAAAAAAAAAAAAAGTCTAAATATGATATTTGGCCTCAAATCATCTGAGGCCTGGCCCAGGTTGGGAACCACTGGCTTAGATGATTTAAAATAAGACAATCGTTCGTTAAATGTTATTATTAAGTCAGTGAACCATAAAACTAAAGAAACATTTGAAATGATCCCAAAACATTCTACATGGCTAGACACCAAGTACTGTATGTAATAAATCATCAAGGAGTTTGAATGTTTCCTCAGGCAACTAAAGAGGGTTTGTTCTGCAGAAAACCCATTTCGATTAGAAAGCTGCTGTCACTTAGAGACGTGTGTTCACTCTCACACCTTCAGATAATCTTTTCTCAGGTACTTGTTCCTCCTGCGCTCCTCATTCTGATTGAGGACCGGTGGGACTTCGGGCCACTTTGGATCTGAATCTGACGAATCGGTCTTCAGGCTGCCATCAAAGGAGCAGGAGGAAGACGGCTGCAAAATGAGGCGGATTAAATTAAAATCATTTTCTCTGCATCCTCCAGAGAGAACACATCACATGAGAAATGGGAGACGTAATAAACAAAGGCACAGAACTTATTTTTTGTTTGATATGTTTGCTTTAAAGTAAGAAGAGTGTGTACCTGTCCACTCAGCACTGAGGCTCCACTGCTCCCTTCATCCAGAGAGGCACTGGAATAAAGACACGTGGAGCATAGGATGACTATCTGTGTTTTACATTAGAATGACATTAAAAGGCACTATGAGCCTAAATAAATCCTTCTGGTTACTCTGTCTGAAATTTGGATTTGCAAGTGCTTGTTCACTACCTGCCATCATGTGTGATTAGATTTATAAGGTTTATTAGAGACATTTCCTTTTTTTTATTTCATGGACGTTAGCACTCACACTATAAGTGCCTTGAAAAGCGATACTGTACCTTAGTGTTTTTATTCAAATAACCTGCTTACAACATAACTTAATGGATGTTGTATGATTATTATAAGAGCATGATGTCCTTTATAGTCTAAGTAGCCCATTTGGTAGTTGCTAGTTTGGTATTTGGCCATAACATTAATGTAATGCAGCTTAATTTCATATAACATGTACACTAACTTCAATCTATATATGAATATTGTATATTAAATAGACACTCTACAGGTATACATCTTTTACTGGTGATACGTGTATATACACTGTTTTGTTTATTTTCTACTTTTGATCTATATATTTACTTATACTATGTTCATTTTGTATTTTATTGAATGTTGTATTCATGTGCAATGAGTTGTCTACATGCTGCTGTGACGAAATCATTTACCAGTCTGGAATCAATAAAAATTGATCTAATCCTAATCTAATCTAATCTCTAACAGCCGAGAGAAAACATTATACCAATAAAAGCAAAATGATTGCTAGGTATCTGTTAATTGTTACAACTGTAAAGACCTGTGGTACAGTACTTACCTCCGAGGCTGGGGGGGGGGGCGCGGCTTGTTACCCAAGCTTCCAGAGTGACTCAGAAATCTGCCGACACAAACAAAAGTGTGTCTTGGTACAACGATGCACATCAACAAGCCCTGTGACTATAGCACTGACTCATGTTACTCAACAACCTGTACACAAAACAAAAAGAAACAATTAATTTAGGGGTGGAATTCAATGGAAATGTGGCCTCTTGAGCAACAAAGGGCGATCACAGAAAAAAGTCAGCTAATTCCACTTCTCTTCCCACTCACTCATGCACATGGTTGAATACCCACTGTAACATAAAACAACCTGTGAATTACGATAAAGGAAGTCTCTCCACCCACCTGTGAGCCCGGCCGGTCACCCTCCGTCGGTGAATAAGACTCTCCGCTCGGCAAATCAAGGATCGTCGTCTAGAACAGAATAGACGTCGAGTTGAGGAAGAACGCAGCGAACACGAGAGGATCAGGATGGGGCAGAGAGGCAGTGAGAGACATGCTAATAAGGACTCCAATGGCACACGTGAAATGGAGATGTATTTGAGGATGTAAGACAAAACATCAGCGTTGATATTGAGAAACAGAGAATGAAAACACCCAGTGATGAGAGGAGATGTACTCAAATGTGAACAGATCTATTGAGGCGTGTGGTGCAGTGGTTTGTGTGTTGGTGTTAGGATCTGGGGGTCACAGGTTCAAACCCCACTGCAGTCAGCATGTCGTTGTGTCCCTGAGACACTTCACCCCAGATTGCTCCTGTGGGGATTGCCCACAGTATTGAGTATGTAAGTCGCTTTGGATAAAAGCGTCTAACAAGTGACATGTCATGCAATTTAAGGAGAATGTAAAAGCAAAAATATTTTTATTTTAGATGATAAAGTAAGTATGGGATGTCTGTTACTCTACTTAAAGAAAAGTGAGACCCACACACCTGTTCTGCTGCTCCTGCTGAAGAAGTTGAACGGCAATCTTCCTCAGATCCAGCACTTCCTTCAGCTCGTCATCCTCCTCCTCAACTAGCTGCTCCTTATCGGAACTGGGAAAAAGTTCAGGATGAAAGTTATTAACACCGGAAAAACTCTGGATATTGACTCACAGGTTTAAACATTTGGAAAACTCATTATCTTGCCCAAATTCATAAAAAGGTCATCAAAAAACAGCTGTCAAAACACGAAAGCCTTCTTTGATATAATAATAATAATGCATTTCATTTTTTATTAGAGCGCTTTTACAGGTGCTCAAAGCGCTTTACAAGTACACATTACACATATTAGACATGTAAGAGTCATTACTGCGCACATTACCCACAGGAGCAAATGCGGGTAAAGTGTCTTGCCCAAGGACACAACGGCCTGACGGCCCGTCCACACAGCGGCGTGAGCTGACGCTTGCCGGCGGGCGTGTCTGAAACTCGACCAACAACCAATCACATGAATCTCCCGCCCCTGACACACAAGCAGCGGTTTGATTGGCTAGAGCTTGTACTGGCATATGATTCGATTGGCTGACGCTTCTGCCGAGGCGTCAAAAGTTGAACATTGCTCAACTTTTGCAGCGAGCCACACCAGCTACGCTTCACGTCGCTTCCCACGATGCATTTCGGCTAAAAGTAACGTCACCCCATTCAAAGTGAATGGTGAAGCGTCAACGCACGCCGCTGTGTGGACGGGCCGTGACGCAGTGGCGGCCGAGGCGGGATTCGAACTGGAGTTCACCAACGCCCCTTGATCTGATGACCAACCCTCTAAGCACTGCGCCAAAAAACCGCCAAAAAACCACCCCATATACAAACTAAATGATGTGTACATTTTTTAGACCACTTAATGATGAAGTTGTTGATGTCATGTAGTGTTAGTCCCTTCAGCCAATGATTGTCAAAAATGTGCTGAAGTTTTAGACAGCCTACCAACGTGGACCAGAATACCAATATAGCTTTAAATATATATTTTATTTAATCGTGGCACCCAACTCCTTTTTTATAAATGATCAGAACTTAATTTGAACAGTTCTAAGACCAAAACGTATAGGTGATAGCTGACCCTTTACACTTAGTTCACAAAGGGAATCTGCTGGGTTCACTTTTGTTTAATGTTTCAGGTGCAATTTTTAGTCGATTGCATTCTTCTTAAATATATTACACAGAAAAAGACAGTTATACAACCTTCAAAATGTTCCTCCAAGTTTGAAGTTTCTTGTCATGTAGCTAAATCACTTTATAATAAATATGAAGTAAAACCATTGTTTCTTGAGCAGTAGCTAACACATTCCTCTGTTGGCCCTATAACGGTCTTGAACTAAGGTAACCGAGGATCAGGATTTATACATTAGCAACCTTGGGATAAACAAAATAAATGTTTCTGAGGAACATCAAATGTCATTCTGAATTTTCCATGGGCAAGGGCTAATGGCAACCAACCAAATGTTGACTCATTGATGTGAAACTCCTTCTACAGAAATCATGGCAAGCCTTTTTCTGAAAAATAAATGGCATCTATTGTATAATAATAAGACGATACGTGTTTATGCAAACATCAGAGTGCAAATGTACTGAACATTGGACTCACCCTGATTCCTCTTTCCAGTTCTCTTTATCTTTGCTTTGGTGAGACATGTTAAGAACCTTTTCCAGTTCCTGAAACAAACACACACACACACACACACACACACACACACAGACACAAATCACAAATGCATCGACAGCACTGGATCTGATCTCTTCCTGTCCTTTCTTCACTTTTCTTTATGCTCGAATCTTCCTTCTGGTGTTTTGATGTATCGATTCATACCTTTATACAAGACACATGACCGCTCTGCTGCCCGTCACACTCTGACAGAGCAGGATCCTTGTCCGGGTTGGGGTCTATAAAGTCATAGAGATCCTGATCTGATAGAGGGAGGAAGCATCCGCGGTCATCAAATAAACGTTCAAATTGTAGGCACTTCATTCAACCACCCCGCGCTCTCCCGTTTTATTGCTTTCAAAGGGAATATGTGATACTTATTTTGGGTAACCTTTGCAAGAGTCCATTTTGGAGAGGAGTGAGAGGGCATCAGCACGGGCTGTCTCTGAAACCTGAGAGTGGAGGCTGACTGTGTCGTCGTCTGAAGGCTGCAGGGGGGAAGAAGAACCACAAGTCAACTCTTGTTCCTATTTCAGGGATTTAACTGAATGCATCGTTGACTGGATGAAGTCTCTAATGTTGTTCTGATCCCACGGATATAAAAGTGTTTTGCAACAGTAGCAGCAGGAAGGTTACTGTGTCTGGGACTCCCACACACATTTCCAGATGTTGATTTTTCCACAACAGTCATGACTTAATCCCCTGTCTGTCCACAAGTTACTCTCGAAGAAACTTTTAAACTAAGCCGTAACACCATAAGCAAGTCCTTCCAAAGCAAGTGCCAAATTAGCTTCCAACTCTCAAAAGATAGTCTGTTGCCGATTGCAATTGTTATCGGTCTCTCAAGTCTGCCTTTTTTTCCTCATAAACCAGTTTTTTGAATCACTGCTTGGCTACTTTGGCCTCTTTTGATTAGATTTTTGCAAGCATACTTTTGAATTGTGGATTGTGAGGCATAAAAATACTGTGTTATTTCCTGCCTGAAGCCAAAAGGTTTGAATTTGTAGATTAACATGAATATGAAATATAAATCACAGGCTTATCACAATCTGTCTGTGTTGTGTTTTTGTCATGTATAGTTCTGTCTTTGGTTTCCTGTCTCTGTGTTCCCCCTCCCATCTGATTTGTTACTGCTGATTGTGTGCATCTGGTGCCCTGTGTTGTCTCCTCCCCCTCACCTGTGTCCTGTTCAGTTGATTAGTTTGTGTGCATTTAAGTTCTGGTTGTTCTGTCTGTCTTTGTGAGATTATTGATGTTGTTGGGAAGGTTTTTTTGTTCAGAGGGATTTTTGTGTTTTTGCCTTGCCTTATTTTACTTTGTTGCTAGTTTTGCAAATAAAGTATTTTGAATTTGGATATTCTGCATGTGGGTCCTGTGTACCTTGCCCTCCAGCCGTGACAAGGCAAGCAGCAATGTATTATAATTGTCCAAAGGCCATACTTTGACGTTCTTGTATCTTTACATTTTTCAGTAGTAAAGTAGTAAAATACAATAACATGATCATCACGAATTGGCCATGCCATTAGCATCTTTAGGGTTTGAACTCGGACCTCAGTCGTAGACAGCCTCTTGTCGCCATTGTCACTACCGATTCCAGAGTCAGGCCCGTGGTTCTTACTGGGATAAAAATCTTCCATGCTGGAAAACAAAACAAACTGCTCATTAGGCCTGTATTTTTGTAACCAACGTAACCATAACATGTAATTTGCAAGCACACAATTAACAAAAGTAAGTCATTCTGTTAGAGTATCAACTATAAGGCAACTCATGTATTAGTCAATCAGCAGAAAAAACAATCAAGTCATAGTTTAATTAAAGAATTTTGGTAATTATTTGGTGAAAGGTAATTTTTCATGCAAAAATGGCAGAATATTACTTTTTTATTACTTACTTAGCATCTCAAATATAGATATGTCCTGCCTGTATATGTTCAATATCATGTTAAACTTAATATTTTGGACACAAAAACAAGATATTTGATAAACTAGGATAGTATTTTTCACTATTTAAGGACATTTCATAGACCATATGCAATTCAAAACTATAATTTGCATTAATTGATAAATATATATTTTTTAATGCAGCTCTTTATGTCATAGTCAAACATTTACCGTAAATGAGTTAGTACCTATCTGTGAGTGGCTGAGGGATGCATCGCTTGCCGAGGGAGGGGAGGTCCAGGGTGTCCGGCTTCTTGTCCGTCCTGCACGCCTGGATGTTCAGGTACTTCAATATGTGCACTTTGCCCTTCAGGCAAATCTGAAACATACAAACGCACACGATGTGTTTCTGTAGTCTGAGTTGTAAAAATCCTCAGTCCTCCACTAGATGGTGCAACTGTACCTGGTTTGTAGAGTGAAAACCAGAGAAAGAATTTGTGCTCCATGTTGACAACATATTTTGACGTCAACAGAATTGTACAAATGCACGTACCTGTGCGGGTGGAGACTGCATAGGATTGTTATCTAGGATGATGTGCTGCAGCTGCCTGAGTTTCCTGTAAGCCGGAGGAATCTCTGTGATCTTATTGCAGGAAAAGTCAAGGCGGATGAGAGGTAGGTCAGACAACTCTGTAAGCAGACCAGAGAAAAGCTTTTGTTAAATGTGATGTACAGTTAACGAAATGCAATGGGGGACACATGATATGCTTTGTAATGCTGGTGGGTTAGACATAGTAGGAGTGCAGCATAACCCTGAGTCATGTCCACATTGATCTGGTTTCCAGGCTGAGCTACTGAATATAGTACCATGGCATCTCAAAGGAGTACTCCAGTTTGTATTGTTCTATATATATATGGGGAACTCAATTAAAGTGGAAGCACATTACTTTTCTCTAGTATGAGTCAAGCTCCAAAAATGAGATATCCCACAATTCCCAAAATTCCCCTTGTTAGGTCGTTCACAGTACATTGTCTTTTTGAAATGCAGATATTCCATTTAAAATATTCTAGTCTCACAGCTCCTCTCTCCACCTTTAGGGTGTGATACATATTTTTAAATAAATTCACTCAAATTCAAATGCAAGCAGAGAAATGAAAGGTTTCTGCAACTGCCTTTCATCACAGAGTTCAAACCCTCATGTGACCTGAACACACTTTACCAAACAAAGTGCCCTGAATCATGGCAAACACTTACACTTAAGGCTTTACTTTTGTAAAATATAAACAAAATCAAAGGCTGCATGGTTTGTTGCTTTATGTGAAATATTTTTTTTTTAAGCATGACAGAACTCCAGGATTATTCAATGTTGCTTGATACATATTATTAGCTGAACCCGTGGTTAGTTAAAAAGTTAAAAGTTAAGTTAAGTTAAAGTTAAAGCCTTTTATTGTCACTATACACAAAGTATAACGAGATGCAGAGTGCATAGTTTATGAATGAATGGATGAATCCGGTGTGATGGACTGACCCTCAGGCAGCATGTGAAGACAATTCCTCCTGATGTTCAGTTCTCTCAAAGCGTAAAGCCTCCCAACCTGAGCCGGCAGCACCTGGATCTCATTACAGCTCACATCCTGCAGGGGGAGACAAAGTGTCAAGAATGAGATTGTTCTGGCAGTACCATTAAAATACACACACACATACCATGTATACATCACTTCAGGGGACATTACATTGACTTACATGCATTTCCTGGAGACTTATCCCAACCTTAACTATAACCAACACATGCCTAACCCTAACCCTTACCCTTACCCTTACCCTAACCCTAATCCTAAACCTAACCAAGTCTTCACCCTAAAATTAATGATTCCCCTCATGGGTACCTCCAATTTGTCCCCATAAGGGAGGCGAGTCCCCACACGTGACTGTGTAAACAGATTTAGGTCCCCACAAGTATAGTAATGCGCCACACACACACACACACACACACACACACACACACACACACACACACACACACACACACACACACACACACACACACACACACACACACACACACACACACAGCTCACCAGTTCCATCAACTCTTTGGCCTTGCCGATCTCCTCGGGGATGGACACCAGCTTGTTGTTGCTCACAAGCAGAACTTTGAGGGGGAGGCTGAACAAATATTTTGGCAAAACTGACAGGAGATTGCGGCTGTAGGGAGAGATAAAACATTGACCTATTTTAAAAGAAGTATACATGTAGCAGTGAGTATGCAGACACGGGGAATAGAGTGTCAGCAAAAGAGGAAATGTCTGTCTTTCATGAAACATGCCCGGCTTTCAGTGTCCTAAAAAGGGAACAAGCACTTCTTCAAGAGATATAAAACCGGACACACAGGACACACACTTATTTAATAAGACACAGGAGACAAAACACAGTGATAGCAATGACTCACCTGATGTCCAGGTATGTCAGCATCTGCAGGTTGATAATGGCTTCTGGGACGCACTTGATGCAGTTGTGGTAGAGGTTGAGCGACTCCAGGGGGGCGAACAGACACAAATCAGGGGGGATTTCTGTCAGTCGATTCTTGGACAAATCTGCAAAGCAAAGGGACAGGAGCTGGTCAAATATGTGCACTTGGAAAACACATCGGACATTATATTATCTTTAAGATCTCCATTATGTTTGCATCAAGCATGAGGCGATATGTTTCAAAGAGAAATCAATACATCTGTGTGACGGAGCCTCCTCATCGAACACTGGTCTAAGATTTCACCAGAGTCTCAAGCCTCGAATGGTTTGAGTGCTACTGGCAGTGTGATATCTCAGTATTTCCAATATGGATCTCACTGGGAGTGGCACAGTAATGGATTTCATTTGTATGAATGTTTGCAATGAATTAGAACTCACTCCACATCTTCTCTTTATGTCAAATATCAGTTCCAAGCGGAGAGATAAGGAGATAAAGACTCAAGATGTATTCAAGAAAAAAAAATGTATATCGATGTATTTCTCATTTGAGCATTTATTAATAAAGTTATTTGTATGACACCTTAGTATTTCTGAAGTTATGGGACTGAAATGTGTGTTTTAGCACATAAATGTGAAATATATTTAATGAAATGTGATTTAGTGATATGTGATGTGACAGAATGCATCGGATTTATCTTAAATTGCAGCATCAGTTTGCAGCTAAGGCTGTATTTAGTCACTGTTGTATTTTAAGCTAAATGCTAGCACAGCAACAGAAATAAAATGACAACATGCTAATGTTAAGTAGGGATAATGTATGACATCTTCACTTTCTTAATTTGCGTCTAACTACTCATTGGCTGATTGACACTAAACACAGAGTAAAGGCTTATGGTAATGTCTTTGGTTTTGCAGGTAATTCAATTGATTAACAAAGACAGGGAAATATTGATATTAGTTCCATAACAAAGGTACAATTAGTATTGAAATGTGTCACCTGGTTAGTATAGACCACACTATGACTCATGTGCTCTGCAACTAAAGACAATTAGCAGCAAAATCACAGTCCTTCATTAACCAGCCAAGGGTGGTACTATTCTGTAACAAAAAAACAGTCTGAATATAATCGTTGCTCCAGTCAATCGATGTTAGCGTAGCGTCTCATTTGCATCTTCCTCTTATGATAAAATATTTAGATACTAGCTCTCTTGCCTAAGAACATGGAGGTAGAGAAGAATACCCATTCAGCACTTTCCCATACACATTACAATGTACTATATTATAGTCATCATCATTAAGCAGACTTGTAGAGGCCTACATTTCATACATGCGTTTTGTATAACGCGTAAAGCCTCGATCAAGTCACATCAAGGTTGCTTGAATCACTCAAACAGACTAAGACGTTTCCCTGCACACACACACGCACACAAATCCACACTATCTTTCTATTTCTCTCCATCGTCAATTAAATAACACAAACAGCATCCATTTAAAAAGGAAAAGTGAGGCTACATGGGGAAGGTGAGAACAATACATTTAAAGACCACATAATTGATAAGACTTCACCTTCAGACACATATTGATTCAGCGGCTGCAAATTAGAGTGTGTGCATGCCTGTGTATGTGTGTGTGAACGATCTTGTCTCCTGAATTACCTCTGGGTGACATGATAATTAGGTGCCTCTGTGAGGACCTGCACAGCCAGCCACAGATAAAAAGGGCTTTCAATTATTCTGTCCCACCTCACTGATGTGCCACAGCCATACTGCTGAAAGCAAAAACGACTCCATCTCCTTAATGCATGCAATCACATAGTTACCAGCCTTTATTAAACAATTAAGCGATATGGGCACTACTTTGCACTCACTGTCTGACTGTTAAAGAGGACATAATAAGCTTTTGGGGGTTTTTCTCTTTATTTCTAGTGTGTTTTATAGGAGTTTTTTGCATGTAAATGGTCTGCAGAGGCTAAAATGAATGTAACTATTCAACACTCACGCTTCTATTGGCTAGCGCTCCAACACATTGTAAGATATAGGCTAAGGGGCGGGACATCTCTAAGAGGTTGACCAATCACAACAGTGCCTGCCAGCTAACCAATCAGAGCAGACTGGACTCTGGTTTCAAACAGAGGGTGAAAAGAGGTGCTGCCGCACGGGCAGTATGAGAAATACATTTAAGTATTTTAAAATGTAACAGTAGAAGAACAAAATATGATTGTGAACCTAAAAACATGCTTAATGTCCTTTTTTAGAGGTTTCTGTTTTCCGAGGATGGATTACTTATGTCAGTAGCTTTTATTCAAGGATATTTTTAATAAATGTATGCAGACATTAAAGCCTTTAATCCTTGTCATAAGGCGAGCAAAACTATTGTGTCGGTGCTTTTTTGATAGACTTTCTTTAACAAGTATTAAATGTTCAGAAATAGACCCGACAGAACTCTCTGTAGCTGTGGTCTGAGCTCTGACAGCAGCCAATAAGCAGAAGTGAGACGCAGACCATGAGACAGTCAGTACGAAGGGGAAATTAAGTCGTGAGGTTGAGGGAGACAGACATTACCACACAGGGAAAGACCAAAGCTGGGGTCACAGGGTCTACTTGTTTTCCATTAAGAGTCAATTGTGCCTCTCCCTGAGGCTCGGACCTTGATGCTGTAACGCAGCTGTACACAGACCTCCCTCCCTCCAGCCAAACAACTGGGGATTCTTCTGTAGCGGAGGAATCATATGGGTGGATGGGCGATGGGGGTGGGTGGAGGCAGTCTTTGTGAGCCTGTCCGTCTCCATCCCCTTTTCCCTCCTCCATCCCAGGCCGAGCACCATCTGCAGCTCACAGCCGGGCTTTTATCCTCCTACTGGTCGCCCACTGCTCCATCCAGGCTCCACCACGCTGCACCCTCACGACAAATCACTAATCTATTCATTTATGTTAGTAGTGCAGATGATGTCTGGCTATGTTTTTCCATGACACAACTAACTTTATACTAGCAGACATCCTGCTGAGGGCTGGAGGAAATAACAGACTACAGTCTCTCTCACTATACTGCTGCTCCTGAACGGAAAATAGCAGGTTGCAATTTTAATCTTCAACCTGAGATCATCTCAAGATTCAAGGCTTTTATTGTCATGTGTGCATACAGTAGCTACAGTGTAGTTATGACGATGAAAATCTTAGGTCAGACGCTCCTCCAACAGTGCAATACAATAAAACATAAAATAGTGCAAGTAAATAAAATAAAATAGAATATAATAGAAATAGTGCAGACTAGTCTATATACAAGTAATTGGAATATTGATGTATATATATATATATATATATATAAGTTGCAAACAGATGAATGTTATGGATGTTCTTTCAAAAGTTCAGGTGTTTAGCAGTCTAATGGCCTGTATCTTAATAAAACGGTGCAAGAATATCACTTTTGGTCGACCAGAAATCCATACATCAAGTGCAGAAAACTGCAAAGAAATGTACACGCAAAAATACTACCATCCAATCATTTATTTTAACACCTCAGTGACTTCTATACAGCGCTCAATTTAATGAACATGTCAAAAACATGATTAATTGGGGTTAATTATTTGCACTCGGGGGAAACGCGTGTCTGGCTGGCCGGTTAGGGAGTGGTCTGGAGCCTCGCTGAGTTTCAGGAACCTTCTGCTGGTCAGGGATGTTATGAGCTTCTGCTCATCAATCTGCTCCTGGAGATACTGGGGCTGTACCGCTGTCTTTTCTTTTTTTTACAACCGAAGCTTTTACTGACGATTTTTATTAAGCTTTATAAGCCTGTTACCACATTATCACCCTAAAATAATTTAAATCTAGGAACTAAATCCACAATTTGAATACAATTATTCATCAGACTAAATGTGTTACTCTGGTTAAAGCAGCAGAAATGTTGTTTTTGAAATGCAAAGAATATAGTAAGTAATTTTACACATTAAACATGTTCTGACTTTTCGAAATGATTGCATTGCATTTTTTCTTTAAATAAATACATTTAGATTTGTACGTCATTTTTTTATCACACAATTCAAAAAACATACGATCCACAACAGGAATATAATTCTACAAATAATTGTATACTCATAATATTAGTGTAGTAGCCTATTCTTTATCTGTAACCGTGTTGACATATTGGGTTTGGATAGAAAGAATATTCATGCCAAAAAAGGATGCCTAGTATTGAAAAGTTTGAACCTTATCAATCTGCAAACCGGTACAGGTACAGCCCGAGGAGATACACCAATGGGGTTTCTCATAATGTTGATAATGAGCCATGACAACAGTGATAAGATGAGCTAACAACTGAAGCTGGTGTCCAGGAGGGCTCAGGACTTTTGCTGAATCACTGACAGGTGGATGGTGATGGCGGATGGTGATGGAGCGGTTAAACTGTTGTGTGTGTGTGATGTTTGGCGGGGGGCAAGCAGCTGTATTTGCACGGTTTATTTGTGGGGGTTGTCTGTTGGTGCTTTCATTTGGGACATTTCACTTTTACTACACACACGCAGGCATTGCATTACAGTCACACAGTCTATACTTCCCCTACCAGCTCTTCTACGCTTCAACCCTTGATGTTCAGCAACCCCATACCGACAACATACTGTATATACACAATAAACATACCCAGACACATTATTATAAGCACTTAAGATATAAAATATGAATGCTCACATAATGCTTGATTTATTTTGTATGCTTTGGTCCAAGGAGGTGATACACACATAATCCATAATGTATGGGTCACAGTCTTGGTGTTTATATCTTCTCTGGTGAAACTACAAACGGTCATGAATAAAGTATATACTGAGTGGAATGAAATCAAAAAATGTACCCATATTTTGCATTATATATGAGGAAACAGAAGTCATGACTGTACACTTGACCCCTGGCTGATTCTCACGGAGGAGGTGTCGGATCAAACCGAAGCATGCTCTAAGGTCTTATTCAAATAAACAAAAGCACAGTCTGCATTTAATGACACAATAGTTTCTTAATTTATTTGCAGGCTTCTTTTAAAGATTATGAATGGGCGTTTGTTGGTTTTTACTTCTCTAATTTGCAGGGTGAAACCATTTTGTCTTCGATTTATTGCATTTTGAGATGTATATGTAATGAATTATGCTTATTTTTTGGCAAAATAAATACTAAAACATTGTTTAATTAATTAAAATAGTAGTTAATTCATAGATGGATCATAATTTAAATAATCACATGCTGCAGCCCTAAAATTAAGTAGAACACAAAAACAAACATATTTTAACTGCACCTAGCATTACATATTGGCCTAATTTACGAAAGTTATGTAAGGTACAGTGGGCTAATCATACTTTTCCAGTTAACATTTAATAATCTCCAGTTAGCATTTCCTGATAAGCCTTTCTCAACTATTTCATTGGTGAAAACAGACGGACAGACGCCAGTGCGTGCATAATACAAAATTCACAATTGTTATTTCAATTTTGGTCATTTAGCTTTACTATTGAAATATTTAACAGTGGCGTCATTTGGGTGATAAGGCATTGTGTTCCTGCAGACAGGTATGCACATTTCTTGTCTAGTTGTCTGACCAGTTTGGAATGTGTTTTTTTTCTTATATTACTATGATCAAGCAAAAAATTGTTAGAAGTAAAGAAAAGCAGCACGCTTTGGAGACAGCTCTTTAAAGTAGCCTCCCTCAATAAATAAACAGCCATGATAAGAGGAAGGACAGGGAAGACTTTAATAAGACGCCTAAGATATTTCTGAGCACAAACAATGAGTAGCACAGTGAAGTGCTCTGCTGTGTTTTTATTTGCCTTGGGTCTAATAGCATTTTGACTGAGTGTCTGTCATGTGCTTTTACTTTAACGAGCCGTGACACTCAGCAGTATTTACACTGGTTGATTATTAAATCCAAAAATAACAGCACGATCCTTTTGTGTCCTCATGGAGACTGTCCTTCACAACTAAACTTCTCAGGAATGTAAACAAAGAAGCATTCTTGGAGTTCGCTTCAAGTCACGATCAAATACAAATGTGTGATATTCATTTTTCCACCTTTTTTAGAAGATGGACACGGTATACAACGAACCTTCGAGTTTTAGGTTTGATCATGGCTGTCAAATCACCTTTGCATGCACTCCCAGTTGGCTAGAAAACTCACCACTTTATCTTTTCTTTGACCTTGCATACTTTTCATTCTGAGATTTATTTGGCTGTTAAATATAACAACACACCCTTCCCAGAGGATACAAGAAGGCGAGAGATTTGTAGTGAGACAGATGCTGTCTTCATTTATGAGGCAGAATAAAACAAGGGAATATAAACCTAACCACATGACCCATATTCTTAAGTAAACTCAATTCCTTATGTTCTCTCAAAACCAAACAAAGTTGTTGGTAAAAAACGACGTGTTTGGATTCCCCTGAGCTACCATACAAAAACCCATATGTTGCCTGTCTGAGAATAGTGCACATGTAAACACACTAGCGCTGCAAAGAATGATCTATTAGTGGTCTACTCCAAGTCCTTTTTAAAGAAGCAAAGGTAAAACTTCTCTAATTTCTGCTACTTCAATATGATTTGTATCTATTTTCTTTACTCCTTTGTCAAAGTAAAAGTAATATATTTGAATTGGGGAAAAAGACAATCATATTGGTCTAACCTTTTTTTAAACCTTTAGACCAAACAAATATTCCTTGGAGAAAGGAAACGACAATAGAAAAAGTTGTTAAATGCACCTAAAAAACAACCGCAACCGAAGCCCCTCACTGTCTGACGTGTGTGTAACCTGGGGGGCCAGCTAATGACAGGCAGGGGCATGCTGGGAAATGAACCTGAGCATCTGCCCAAGTTGGTGCACTGCTCCTCAGCCCTGCTCCAAGGTCAGGGCAGCAGATCGGAGCTCTCTCCCATGGGAAAACAAACTGAGTGGAGACAAACTGCCAGAAGTTCACTGCAAACAGACACCCCTGTGAGAGCCTCTCTCTTCCTCTGTGTCTACACACACTGGGGCCTTCTGCTGCTCATTAGTCAGATGGAGGCCACTCGGTTAGACCCTATTCTATGAAGAAAACGAAAAAATCCTAACACAGCAAAAGGATGAGGTTGAAATTATAATAATACAGAATTAATGCTTGGATGCAAGGAATAGTTTGGACTTTGATATTCCAAGGGCATTTGCCTTTATATTGCCATGGTCCAAAGACATCCTATCATTATAATTCTCAGAGGAAACAGTACATTTCACTCCTCAAAAGTGTATTCAAATGAGCTCATTTTTCATTCAATTTAAAAGCTAAATCTATCGAGTAAAGTGTAAAGACTGTAAGCAGCGTCTGTTCAATTCACAGCACAGATTGGAGATGGTGTAAAGGATGTTACTGCAGCGAGGTGTTTATCTCTGTTAGCACATTTCAAAGTGAGACTTCCCTCTGGCACACCCAGGCATCGAAATGAAGAAGTGAAAAAAAAAGGTGAAAAGACTGCAGCAGTGACGGGTTGCAAGCAAGACAACAAAGGTGTCAACATATCTGTTGTGACTGCTATCAGTGTTATGTAAATGCCCTCGGCAGTTATTTGGAAATCCTATATACAACTCTCTTGATACATTTGGACAGTCCTGCTTTAGATCTAGACAAGCTGATCGTTATTAAAGGATATTGTGTGTGCAGTCTGCCCAGGAGTCCAGAAATAGTGCTGACTAACTGAACTTCCTGTTGTGTCCGTCTCCTCTTTAAGGACCTCTGTGCATAATATCTATGGCACCTCGTCAGGATTTTCACACTTTTTAGACACAGGTCATTTAAAATAACAGATCACTGACATAGAAAAGCAGTATCAAGTCCAAATTGTTCAACCTAATGAGGGGGAAGCCTGATAAGCTGCGGTCTATAAAAACGGTATGTTTATTTAGAGCTAAGCTCAAAACCACCCTGTTTTCTCAGGCCTATGAAAGGTGTCAGTGTGTGAGCAAACCCTGTGTCTATAAGTAAGTATGTATTTACTGTGTTTAAATGTGTGTGCAGGTATTGGGTGTATTTAAATAGTCTTTATTTCCATGTTCTTCATTGATACCACTGTGCTGCATATGCCTGATATGTTTTGCATGCCTCTTTCTTCGTTTTTGTCTTTCTTTTAAATGTAAAGCATTTTGAGATTCGTAAAAATGCAATAAGCTCTATACATAAAGGTGCCTTGCCTAAAAAAACGCCCATCCAGTGGATCCATGATTTGTCTCAATGGAGCCATAGTTTTTTTAAGGAATATAGACTATAAATTGAATTTTCAATTAAACTTCGATTCCATGCATTACATTACATGTCATTTGTTAGACACTTTTATCCAAAGCGACTAACATACATTGAGTACTGTGGACAATCCCCACAGGAGCAATTTGGGGTGAAGTGTCTTGCCCAGGGACACAACGACATGCTGACCACAGTGGGACTCGAACTTGCTATCCCCTGATTCAAAGTCCATCATACTATCCACTGAGCCACAGCCTCCCATGCATGTGTTTACATCTGTCAGTCGAACGGTTAGCAACAAGCTGTCAGTATATGAAGAGATACCAAAGTCGTATGGCAGAAAATGTAAATCCCTGGGGGGTAAGGGGCTCTCCAGCAAACAAGCTGCAGCTTGCCATGAGCTGCACATGACGGAGTGACACCATATGGTACCTCTGAGAGGAGGCAGCATATGTCCATTATCATGAATTAGAATGATTTATATTTAATTGTCAATAACATTCATTTAATCAGCCTTTATATGATGTATATCATATAGAAATACATTAAATAATCTCCTTCACAGGGGTTTCTTCTAACACAATCTTATCAGTATAGTCTATTGTGTCATCCTTCATGTGTAAATTAGATCATCCCTTTATTAAATCACAATGTCTAATATAGTCTGCATTAGACATGCTGTGATAGCACAGCAAACAGAAAACATGAGACTAATACTGACCTGCTGACTGACCCACCTGACTATATGATACATTAATATACTTCCTTCTTGTGGACATCAAATACTAAACCAAAGAACATGTAAATAATATCTATGTGCGTACTACTTAATGAAACCAAAAGCAGACAAGGGCTTCCTCCCTGGCAGATCTTGTTATATGGGCATACACCCAGGCAGGCAGGGGGGTGAGGCTGCAAGTACACTGCATGCATCTTTTGTCTGGTAGTGCCGAAAACGAAAAAAAAACAAAAACGAAAGATGAAGAAGCATGAGGGCCCCCTACGTTTCTCACATGCTCACGACAAATGATAATCGGTGCGCACGAATTTACAACTGCCCTATAGGTTCATTCATATTCTGCTCCAGTAGCCCGGTGCCAGATCCAATGCAGCTCGGTGTACAAACCACTGCACACACAGCGCCTGGGTGCGTCTCATTCATGTGTCCCAGGAGGGGGGTGGGTACTAAAAGCCGTAAGCGTCGACCAAAACAACCACACAGCAGCAGCCGAGCCCCTTGTGCAATAAACTGGTGTCATACATGACCCTAAGTGGACAGTAATTACAACCAGGATGTATAGTGTATTATTTCCAGCGGACGGTATCCCTTTAAATATTGTCACCTCCACGTTACTGCGCCTCTATCCAGAAAATCACGAAAAGCCATGGACAATGCGGGCATGTTGCATACACAAAGACATCAAATGTGTGAGTGAGCACATTTTTATATCATGAAGCACATTGACTCGTGGGTTCTTGTAGTCCATGCCTGCACAGCAACCCACCTGCTTGTGTTGTGTCGCTCAGATCCTGGCTCATCCCCGGGTACTCCCTCAGCTTCCTGCCGCTCAGGTTGAGTATCCCGGAGCACACGGCATCCTCCAGAGCCCGGTCCAGGCTGCGGGCCGTGTGGTGCTGCTGCTGGTGCTGGTACTGGCTGAAGCCCGGGGTCCAGGGAGGTCCGCTGGAGTAGTGATGGCTTTGAAGAGCCGTGACAGCTCCCACACCTCCCTGACTAGACGCCATTTTCGTAAAAAAGAAATTACTCTTACAATAATAAGAGCGCACAGCGGCAGTATCTCCGCCCATGCGCATACGGGCTTCATTCCCTGGACGGACGCTAGGGGATGGGCTTCTGAGGTGGTGCTGCTGGTGATGATGATGATGATGGAGCTGGTGATGGTGAGCATGGTATAGTGGTGGCCATTTTAGGCTGTTACCCTTCCTCCACCTGCTAATATCAAACTCCCATCAGGGGACCCAGTGCAGCACAGAGGGGACAGGGGCCCTCATGCAATCTAACATTCAGATGTATTTAAATGAGGCTACCAATGCCTGGAGGACAGTGGATGGCATTTGACAAATTACAATTGAACTATCAATCAATCAAGTTTTATTTATATAGCCCAATATTATAAAAAAAACAACACATGTTTGCCTTAGAGGGGTTTCAAATCGGCATACAACACCCTTTCTCTTGAGATGCACATCAAAATCACATTTACCTAATGCTAATGTAATGCAACCTTATACTCTGATGTAAAGCATCATATGTCTGTATGATATTATAGACTTACAGCAAAGTACAGCACCCATAGGGTCATTACCGTTTGTTTGTTTGTTTGTTTGTTTGTTTGTTTGTTTGTTTGTTTGTGCAATTATGATTCATCATCTGCTTCCACTACTGGTTCGGGAACAAACTGAAAAGAGGAAGCTTTGAGCGAAATAATAATTGTTACATAGATTGTCACTTTGATAACTTCACAGCAGCCTATTATTTAAACAGGTTAATTCTGCATCCTAATGAGGTTCAGGAGAGATTATGAGCAGTAAAGCCTAACGGTTTTAATTTTTCAAACAGTCCTCTGGTTGGCCAAAACACACCATGTCAATCCATGCTGTTTGGCTCAAAAGATTCCGGGTCCCTGGGTGTGGGATATATTTGTGTGTGTGTATGGGACATATTATATAACAACCCTAATTGAAAGCATACGTGCTCAGAAACGCATACGTTAACTGTTCATCTGTGGAATGTTCTCATTATGGGATTCCTTGCACCTGTTTAGGGAGTTGGCAGGTAAATATATAGCATGGTCAAAACACCATTAAAAATGATAGGCCAGAATATCAAAAACACCATTAAAAATGATCTAGGCCGAAATATCAAATAAAGTACGATTGACTAAAGGAATTCAGGATGGTGCAACAATGGTAGAGAAAGTCAAGGTGAAGAAGGAGGGCCTGCCCTGAGACCCTCATGGTGTCTGGTACCTGAGACCCTCATAAGAAAGGCATAGCAACTGCTAAGAAATGAATATAAGAAGAAGCCTGAACATTGTAAAGGCAGTCACTCAATGGACCGACTCGTGTTGGCTGAACTCTGTTGAATCTTCAATTACATTACATGTTAGACGCTTTTATCCAAAGCGACTTACATACTCAATACTGTGGACAATCCACACAGGAGCAATTTGGGGTGAAGTGTCTTGCCCAGGGACACAACGACATGCTGACTGCAGTAGGGTTTGAACCTGTGACCCCCGGATCCGAACACCAACGCTCTAACCACTGCGCCACACGCCTCGATAAACTCTATTCTATTGGAGCTCTTTTGACTCTGTTGATTTTTTGAAAGTTAAATAAGTGTTAACATAGTGGAGTCAATATCACCATACGGAGCATTTGAGACTTCCCCATTTCCAAAAAAAAATCTGAGATTTTCCATTAAACTTCATATTCATTGTATTAAGTATACGTTATGCTGTTAGAAATGGATGTTGGTCAAGCTCTCACACTTTTTATAAATTAACTGCAAGTACATGCAAACAGCAAAATGTATCCACCCTGTCATGGACAACATTCAAAGAGTAAATACATTGTAATTACATAGTGATTATAAAATGTACATTTTCAGAAAGCTATATCCCTTTCTCGAATATATTTCAGTTAATGGAAAAAGTATTTGGATAATAATGAAATTATGGCAAACTATTTGTACCATGTCCACCCTGTCATGGGAAGTATTGCTGACAGGGTGGACAAGGTACAAATAGTTTGCCATAATTTAACCTGACAGGGTGGACAATGACAGGGTGGACATTTTTGGCTAATATTAGCATTTAATGAGCACATGGTGGACCTTCAGTTAGCAACATGATTCAGTTAGCAAGGTGACTGTGTACTGTTTATAAATATATTTCAAATTTCTGAAAGGTTTTTATATTAATTGACATTTCACTATGACAGAGTGGACATGTTAAGCTTGACAACATCCAACTACACACATAATATGATTACAATTTCGAAATATAAGTTTAAAAACTTACTTTGCCACTAGCCAATGTCTCAGCCTCCATTGAGGAAAGACATGGTGGTAGTAATGTCACTGAAAACATCAGAGGGTTTTTTATGGGGCAGTTACCCCTTAATGACAGGGACAGGGTGGACAGCAAATGTCAGGGACACATGAAACATTTTCAATATTATTATGAAAATAGAATATACATGATCAAAATGACTGGTTTTATCAAATAACTCGTTGTGGACAATAAAACCATATCATTTTTTTTTTTAATGTAGTATAATTTAACCACTTATTACACACACACTGTAGTTATGGGACATGCCAAAATCAAGTACATCCAATGAAAAAATAAGGTATAAAATGAAGGAAACACATTTCAAGAGACTTATCATTGTACTGATATGTGTGTAAATGTTTGGCCTTTTATAATAAGACCTCAGAGTTTCATTATTCTGCTACATTTTCATGATAACTGAGTGATTCTGATGGGGACACCAAAGTTACTTTATAGTGATATTGACCCAGTGTTGTGAAGATCTGGAAGAAATCCGGCCCAACTCCAGAGGTTTCTCCACAGCAATGGCCACCACCAAATGTCCTATAAGCAGGGGAGCGTAAGGGGGTGAAAAGTTAGGACGATTCTTAGGGCCCGTGACTGACAGGGGCCCAAACAATTTTAGAACAGAAAAAAAAATCACAAAATCCCTGCCTGTAAGTGACTCTCCGGTTGACTGGTCAGCCATATAATAATTTGTTGTTCCTGTATACAATTCAAGAGTGCCAAGTCCATTCAAAATCTTACTTTTTGTTAAAATAGCATAGCATCAAAATAAAGTTATGTATTATAATGTTGATTCAATTATGTGTTCATCACTTTAGTGTTGCAATTAATACAAAAGTAGCTTATTTGAGAAACCTACTAACAGGGAATGTCCTTCATAATAATACATCACAGTCTATTAGTTTATGTATGATTTGTATCAATAATCCATTTTTTGAAAGTAACTTAAGTTATGAAATAAATAGAGGTGGAATAAAAAGTGAAATAGAAGTACAAAGAACCATATCATGGAAATACTCAATTACATCAAAATTGCACTAGAGTAAATGTGATTGGCTCCTTAATGTCATAAGAAAAGAGGCTATTGACATCATGGGAATTTAAAGAAGCATAACTTGTTAAAGTGAGCACAGGAATGATTCGACTACAATACATCACCTAAGAAAGACAAATGTCTATGATAATAAGAGAAAGTCTTTGTCATGAACAGTGGTGTAAAGTAATTAAGTACATTTATTGAAGTACTGTACTTAAGTACAATTTTGAGTGACTTGAGTATTTAAATGTTGTGCTACTTTGTACTTCTGCCCCACTACAATGAGGTACATGGTGTACTCCTACTCCACTAAATGTATTCAATACCTTTTGTAACTTTTCAAATTTTGATTAATGATTTGAATTGTTTTATTAATGGTTTGCATTGTATCCAACCGTTAAATAAGACTGAGGGGAGAAGGGGGTAAATTGAGCCAGTGGGTACATGTTACCACCCCCTGTAACCAGGCTACGCCTTATAGTTGTAATCACGTGACCAGAAATTATGCAAGCTCCTCCCATTTCTCATTGCCTGTGAAAGAGAGATGCTTATTGTGGTCTGGTAAGTAAACATGTTTACAAAAAAACGTTTTTTGCTTGTCAAAGTACATTTTCTAGATGTCAGCTATATCATTAAGCTAAAGATGACTCTGAATTTTAATGCTAGGCTATTTTTTCTAAAATGGTGGCTATGGGGTAAAGTGAACCATGGGGTAAGTTGAGCCAGTTTTCAATGGAGAAATGAATGAAAGTAGGCCAAGTTGATAATAAGAGCTCATTGTAGGCTACATTTAAAGTTGGATTTACCCTGTGTTTGATTGGTAAGATCAGGGCCGGCCCTCGGCATAGGCAGTATAGGCGAATGCTAAGGGCGCATCAACCCATAGGGTGCGCCACAAATTGGGGAGAAAAAGAAAAAAAAAGTTAGAAATTAAAAAGATTATTTTTTTTTTTTTCATAACAACACAATATCCCGATTTTGGATCAACAAAGTACATCTTATTATCTTATACTAACATAACTACGCCTATATTGCGTACAGTGCCCATAAACTATGGCACACCCCCCCCCAAAATCAAGTTGAACTGCCCCAGCCCCAGTAAAAACCAGAGGTTTATGTGAAATCGTTATTTATTTTTTGAAATAATGGTAGTGTGCAATTAGAGGTTTTAATTTTATATTTGTGTTCATTTAAAATAAATCAAACTCCCAAAAAACGTACACAGCTTCTGTGTGCTTTTATTAAGCGGCCGCGGGGGGGGGAGCTTTAGAGAGCTCTCTCCTGAAAGACTGAGAGGCTCTGATAACCTCAGCTCAGTGAGGTAAAGGCACACCTTTATATGATCATTATAGTTATAAAAAAATAAGAGAATAGGTGAAAAACAGTTATAAAATAATATATGACAGTACAAAAAAGTTGTGATTTGTAAAGTATCCATAAAGAAAAAGAAAATCTACTTACAGTTCTGTTTCATATGGGTGTTGTTGAGAGATGTATCCATAGAGCTCCTAATGTTGCTCTCAAAGTGCACCAGATTGATGCTTTTAACTTCAATATTAAAAAAAAAAAGTCTTCCCGGGGGTGCATGCCCCCGGACCCCCCTAGAGAAGGTGAGGTCCCCCCCACTTAAATCATCTTCAAATGGATAGGAAACTAAATACAGTTGCACACATCTTGTGTCCATATCTTTCTGTGTTGGTGGTGATGCCACAACCATGCATGCGCGAGTCATAGTAAGTGTAAAGGCCCTGACACACCAACCCGATTTTGGGAGTCAGAGGCCGTCAGAGGCTGTCGGGCATTCGCGGCGCCGTAGTCAGGTTGGTGTGTCCCGCACCGTCGACCGTGACACGCCTTATTTGGACTGCCAGACCCGATGCATGGCCGATTCAACATGTTGAATCGGCCATGCATCGGGTCTGGCCAGCTAAAATCTTGCCTAGGGCAGCAAATTGGTCAGGGCCGGCCCTGGGTAAGATGTATGAAATTGTATCACCATTTGTATGATTACTTTTCCTTTTAACGTGTTAAAAAAAAATCAATCGAAATCAAAACTAAACTTCTATTTGGTTTGTTATTTATTGTTTAAAGTTACCTTTAAGATTTGTTGTAGGTATTTCCAGGTTTGAACAGTGGTTCAATTTACCCCTAACCCGGAGCAAGTTGAGCCACAAGACCACTTTTTTTTAAGAAGTAATATTTTCACTGCCCTTGATCAAATATGAATTCCTATCATTGCCATTGATATGAGACATCCTGAATTATAGGTGTGTGCTTTCATTTGACTATGTGTCAAGCTCCTTGCTTAGAGGACAGCATAACTAAAAAAAATGGCTCAACTTACCCACTCTCCCCTACATCTTAAGCTTTGATGCATTATGCATTAATAATTATAATCAAAATATATAATATATAATTCTAAAATTGGCTAATTTGCACTTTTAATTTTGGTACTAAAAGTATATTTTGATGCTAATACTTTTCAACTTTTACTTGAGTAGAATTTGCAATGCAGCACGCTTACTTGTAACAGAGTATTTATACACTCTGGTACTTTTACTTTTACTTAAGTACAAGATCTGAATACTTCTTCCACCTGTTTTGACTACAGTAGTGTATGATAATGAGAGAAAGTCCTGGTCATGAATATGTAGCAGACAGACTCAATTTATTATTACCGTGCAGTACCGAGCAGCGTCCTCCTCACTCAGCTCCAGCCGGATGTCTCTCCACTGCTTCATGTTGTGATAGAAATAGTCGTCGCAAGCCAAAAATGGTGAAGCAATAGCATGACACACATTGTAAGTTACTGTTTTAGCTAAGCTATATTAAGCTATGTGCATGCAATGTGTACGGAGAGTCGGTGCTTTGTGGCGTAACAGAAGACAGTATTAGACTGAGTTATGTTAGCAAGCGTTAGCTCAGAGAAGCTGCACGACATCCACAGTTAGCAGATGTTAAGATAAAGATGTATCTGTATGGGTCGTGATATTATCAGGATAATTGTCGACGAAGATACATAACCTGTATTCAGCATGCAAAGGTTAACGGTGAGTTAGCTTATCATGTCACTTGAGTCCAGAGACAGTGAGCTAAGCTAAACAGTGGTGTAGCTAACGTTAGCAAAGTGATAGCTCATAGTCAGTCCAGGCCTTTTAAACACCGTTTGTGCTAAAAACCGACCAAAAACAACGTGTGCTTTACCTCTGCATGAGAGGACATCTCGAGCATTTGTTGAATGGTGTTATCACGTTGAACCAGGTAGCTGTATGTATATACTGAATTCAATGTGCTTGCTTGCAGCTCACTTGTTGTGAAAGTGTTGTGATATGTTATACAGCTTGCAGTGTGCATGTGGTCTGCATACTGCTAGATATAGCTTTGTGTTCAAATGTGTGAAGTTGTAGTTTTGGTAACTCTTGCTTATTTTCCTTACACATGACTTGTATCTTTTATCTGACCATAAATACATCATGATACACATAAGTAAACAAAACGCTGTTTAATAATATTGGGAGGGATGAAACCCTCTTTAATGGTCACACGTGCAGAGCACACACATGTGTTCTCAGCTTTTAACCCATCCTAGTACCAGGAGTCTAGTACTAGGAGCAGCTATTGCACAGCGGCCGGGGAGCAATGGGGGGGAAGGGGGATGTCCGGTGCCTTGCCCAAGAGCACCACAGCAGGGCAGGAGGTGAACTGGGACCTCTCCAAGTAGCAGTCCACACTCCATTTTTAGGTCTGGTCGGGGACTTGAACCGGCAACCCTACAGCTCACAGTCCAATCCCCTACTGACTGAGCCACTGCCGGACTCTCCCTGAAAGTGATGAACAGTTTGTTTGTGCACATAATCATAGAGGATGTCATTCATCTTTGAGACAAGGATAAAGATAACAGGATTAGAGTCATTTCAATGAATTAAAGCCCTACTTCTAACTACCAAAAGCCAGGCTGTTAATACAAATAGGTAAGGGGATTTTGTCAGAGATCTAATAGAGATTTGTAAGTGTGTCAGCAGTTGTTAGTCATTTTTGAAATTTTATCAATGAATTACTTAATGATTGTATTCATTTGTTCTTCATATTGTTATTTTTTCCAGGGTAAGCATGGCTGATAGAAAGGGAAAACCGATCACTCCGATCAAAACACTCTCAAAGAAAGAACAAAAGGAGCTCAAGAAAAAGGTAAAGACGATCGGGATCTTGTGATTTTGGATCTGATTTAGGCATAGAGCTTTGTGAATTTAGAGAACAGCATTTCGTAGCAGGGCTAAACGATCTGGGAAAAAATTGTAAAAATTGCGATTATTTTTGATATTACAAATGTGATAGGATTGCAGTTGCGATATAATAAGAGGGAATCATCCTTTTTTCATTGGAAAATAAATCAAAAATAAATATGGTTTGATTTTTTTGTGAACATTTGACCAAGCAAGGAATAATGTCATCCGCACAATACAAATTGCCGGCCAGGACAACGTATAATGAAATATTGCACTTATCCACATTATGTTGCATATTAATCAAACTAATTAGCCCTATTTCGTATTTTGAGGATACACATATTGCCTGTAAAAAGACATTGTATTCAACGATTATTTCATATTTAACTTGATAAACTGTGAACCATTGGACGGAAATGATGTTTTGTGTATGTAACATTTCCAGGAGGAAGAAAAAGCAGCAGAGGTTTTTGAAGAATTCTTGGCTTCGTTTGAAAACACCAAGAAAGGTGGAGGGAAAACGTTTGTCCATGGGGGAATCGTGAATGCAACTAAAGGTTAGCACACAGTAGGAGTTCCTGACTATTCGATCTAGCATTAAGATACCTGAAAGTAGCAATTAAAGAATATCATGCTGACTTTTTCAGGGCCCATATCTTTTTTTGAAAGGTTAAATCTACGTTGGCGACCTGTAGTCAGTAGTCCACTATCACTTTTAGTTTAAAGGTCCCACCATGTCATGGCCATTTCTACTGATCATAATTCCGTTGTTGAGGAATACTAAAATAGATTTATACTGTGCAATTTTCCAAACTCACATTGGTTTCTCATACAGCATCTCTGTATAGAATGTGTATTCACTATCTGTTCTAAACGGCTTGTTGGAGATTGCTTTGTTTTATTTTTGCAGAGGAGAAGGCAACCGAGGTCAAGAAAAGTGAGCTTTATCGACCTGCTTCGAATTTTGTCCCCTTTCCCCAGCATGTATCATCTGCTGAGAGCAAAAAGGCTGTAAGTTGTTGCATTGATGTTCATGTTATAGAATCATTTACTGAATTAAGTATGGATGTAAACTTACTTTTGACATTATCTCAACACCTCAAACTTTTAAGTGCAATTGTACAAGCAGCCAGTTGTGATATGATAATCACAATGGCTCCCTTTTTTGATTAACAGACACAAAAAAGAAAGTCAGACGAAAAGAAGAAGAGTAATCTTGAACTCTTCAAAGAAGAGCTTAAACTGTAAGTCTTTTTCAACGTTTTTTCCGATAAGTTGATACATTTTTGGCCTACCTAAACTTATTGTGACATCTGAAAAAATGCAGAATCCAAGAAGAGCGTGAGGAGAGACATAAAAAGAAGACCAATGACCCTGATGGGGGGGGAGGAGGAGGATGTGGAGGAAATCTGGATATACTATTATCTGGACGATCGGGTAAGAGCCCTCTTAAAATACAAGAGTTTTATAAGTGGAAAAAATGACCTAAAACATGCTAACCTCAGCTTTTTCCCTACAGTATTATATGATGACCTAACAGTGCCAACCACCACTAACCTCTACATCGGCTGCATTAGCCCAAAGGTAAAACATGTCTTTGACTGGACATTGGACTGGACACTGACTTTGATTGGCTCTGCATTGATACATTTACTTTTCTCACCATTACATTGTTCTGTTCTTTCAGATGAACGAGGAAATTCTCTGCAAAGAGTTCGGTAAGTATGGTCCTCTGGCCAGTGTGAAGATAATGTGGCCCCGAACAGACGAGGAGCGCTGCAGGACCTCCAACAGAGCCTTCGTGGCTTACATGACCCGCAAAGATGCAGAGAGAGCCTTGGCTTCACTCGATGGTAAAAATAGGTTTGATTTACAGGCAGATAATAACCTTTCCCCTGTAGCTTTTATCATGCTGTCCTGTTCCACTCCTACTGATTATGTTTTGATTTGTAGGTAAAGTCATTATGGGGTTTGAAATGAAGCTGGGATGGGGTAAACCAGCTCGTATTCCACCTCAGCCTCTCTACACACCGGTGGGGGTGAGGGCCACGCCACCCCCCCCATCTGGTCTGCCTTTCAACGCTCAGCCGAGGGACCGCTTCCGCAACGACTTCACCAAGCCGCTGGGCATGTCCAAAGGAGAGATGGACAAGGTAAACATCTCTTTGTTCTCCCGGGTGTCTGCATGTTTTATTTCAGTAATGTGTGTTTCACTAAGCAGTACAGGCGCTCATATTTAAGTCATTTTTCTTGTAAATGTCACTAAGCTAATTGATTAGAATCACAGACTCCATCTTTAATACTACATTAAAATACAAGCTTTTACAACTGCCCTGCTTTATCATTCAGTGTCATTTCTCAATGTCTTGGAAACTAATCTGTAATTTCTCATCATTAATTATTAAAAGTTGGGAACAATTTTTATGTTGCATGTTTGTTTATTCATCTAGTTAATCACACTGTCCGAGAAGTGCCATATCACACGATGCAGGTGTATCGAAAAGCCCTAATTCAAATTATTCTGTTTGACTGTGAGATAAATCAGCTTACATTTTCACAGACATTTCACCGACTATGAATGCTATCGTCGTTTTCTATGCTGTATGTATCCTGCAGTGTTTCATCTGTACGAGTACTCACTTTTTTAATATTTTCACCGTTTGACTTCACAAACAGACTCTGTCCGAAGCCGTAGTCAAAGTGGTTATCCCGACAGAAAGGTACAGACACTCTTCTTTCTACGACCGATCAGCTGTTCTAACAGTGTTACAGGACCCTTACAGATTGTGTCAGGAAGGAAGTTCCAGTCCTAAGAGCTGTACAAAAAATCTCACGATAGAACATGGTTAACGACCCAAGGTCGTGTTGCATAGCAAAACATCAGTGGACATTTTGTAATCCGCAACTAAAGACTTGAGGGCTTTTGTTGTTGAAGCCAAAGGTCCCCATGGCCTCCGATTTACCTACAGTAAATGCACTTAGTATGTTTTTATAGCCACTTAATTTTCTCTTTTAGTCTAGTGCTCAATTACCTCAGATTATTCATGTTGTTCCAGTCATAGTGTTGATGTCTTTTAGCGAACAACTTTGATCCCTGGCTTTCCCATTGGTAGGCTGAGACACTGCAGACGGATACAGCTAGAAGGCAGATAGATGTAATGTTAACTCACAATGCAGATTCATGCTAGTGCCATAAATAAAACAAAGTTCTGATTTAAGATACTGTGTATAGTACTGAATAATAATAAGAAGACTTAATTGCAATGTTACAAATAATCAGGTAACACTGCATGAACATACTCTCAGGCTTAAAGCACCAACACAGTAGCTTTTTTTTTCATAACTGCAGCCAGGAATGTTTTCACCCTGATTCTCAATTGTCAAGTATACATTTTGAGACCCTTGCATCTCAAGAAAATATCCTACGTCCAACTAAACGGCAACCGTGTATGCATTTTGAAGTTGAGACAGTTTTATTACATACTGAATATAAAAAATGGCCACAAAATTGCAATGTGATTTTGTAGGAATCCTCTCAAAAATCAAGGTAAAATGGCCAATATTAAAATGTTGACTGTGACTCTCATATGTCTCATATTTTTTTGTAGTCCTCTAGATGTCTCGTCAAAATGATTGCGTCATCACCTTGAAATATAACTATGAACAATATGAACCATGTTCTACAGCTCAATGTCCCACAGGCTGTCGTCTTGTAAAATAGTGAATGCTATGACATCGAACGACACTGTTTGAGTGTAGAGAGGAGATTTCATGTTTTAACTGAGTGCACACCCCGGTCTGATGCCCTCTTATTTCCCCAACAGGAATCTATTATTCCTCATTCACAGGATGATAGAGTTTGTGGTGCGTGAAGGACCTGTGTTTGAAGCTGTTATCATGAACAAGGAGAAAAACAATCCAGACTACAGGTGAGTGTTTTGCTGCACTTGGTCTAAAATGTTATCGTAAAGGGTATAATCTTAATTTGCTGTTTTTTCATTTTCTCAGGTTCCTTTTTGAAAACAAAAGCCAGAAGCATGTGTACTATCGCTGGAAACTATTCTCCATCCTCCAGGTATGTTTTTGTATTCCTTAGCCTTGTTTCTAAAAGATTTATCTGGGAGAACTTCAAACTGTTCAATCATTTAAATGGTAATCTCATTTGATGGGAAATAGCTATTCTGATTTGAAACACAAGCTTTTACTCCATGAAAATGAAATGACGGGTGTTTTTATATGTGAGTTTCTAGGTTTCTGACCTTTATCTTCTCCACAGGGACAGACCCCGACAGAATGGAGGACCGCAGATTTTCGAATGTTTCGGGGGGGCTCCATGTGGAGACCCCCTATCCTGAACAACTACTCTCAGACCGGTGAAGATAGTGCCGAGGCAGAGGAGGAAGCTCCCCCTGAGGAAGAGGTGAAGAAAGGGCAGCTCAAAGCAGAGTAAGTGCAGGCATAATGACATCTCCATACGTACATGATTTAAGTTGGATTGAATGTAATCCTTTGTTATTCTTTACGATTCAGGCACAAGCAGAGGTTGGAGACTTTGCTAAAAGAGCTCACTCCCAACAGAGAAGATATCGCCAATACCATGCAGTTCTGTCTTCAGAGGGCAGACTCGGCAGAGGAAGTCGTGGGACACATCACTCAGTCTTTCTCCTTGCTTCAGACGCCCCCTCAGAAGAAGGCTAGTTTGCCTCCCTTGTGTAATCGAAATGTCACTGAATGTGTTAGTAAAGTGTGTTACTCACATCAGTTTTCTTCATCCTCATTCCCACAGATTGCCAGACTATATCTCGTGTCAGACATCTTGCACAACTCATGTGCCAAAGTGCCCGGTGCATCATATTATCGTAAATAGTAAGAGATGTTTACCCTAAATCAGCTTTAACACCTGTTTTATGTTGTATTTCTTCTTCATGTGACAGTCTAACGTGTCTCTGCCTCTGTTTTTTTTTCAGTTTTGAAACAAAGCTTACACAAATATTTGGAGACCTTAATGCAGCGCATAAAAACATACAGGCCAGGCTGCAGGCAGAGCAGTTTAAGGTAATCACGTGTTTCATTTGCCTCGCATTTCAACTTAAACCAGAACAACATAAAAACCCTTGTCCTCCCTATCCCCCCAGCAAAAGGTCTCGTGTTGTTTTAGAGCATGGGAGGACTGGACCATATACCCCGAGCCATTTCTAATCCACCTTCAAAACATCTTTCTGGGCTTCACCAAAGCTGTAGAGGAGACGATGGAGCCAGTGGTGGAGGTGAGCTGAATATTTAACTACTCATTGATCCCATCGTCTACACTCGGTGATTAATCGAAACAATCATTGGCAGATGAATCTATACTGAAAGTAATCAGAATACCTTTATTAGTCCCACAGAGGGGACATTTACATTGCTACAGCAGAAAAGAGCCAAAGACAGCTTAATGTTACCTAAAGCGTGCACAAAAGTATTAAAGTAATAATATTAAAAAGTTACACATTATACAAAATACACATCCTGTAACAGTTCTGAGGATTTAGCAGCCAGGCATACATATATATATTGCACATAGTTGGTATTTAACAACAAGGGGTGTTATAGTCTATTGTTGTGTGTGTGTGTGTGTGGGGGTCTAATCGTTAGTTGCAGGCCTGATGTGCACTTATCTGTCTCCTCGCAGGAAGTATCCTCTTATCTCGATGGCGCGCCATTGGACAACGCGCTCATAGACGGCTTGCCTCTCAGAGCGCCCGTGGATGACCTCGACGGCTGCCCCTTAGGCTGGGACCCTCTGGACGGGGTCCCTGTTGACGACATTGACGGTGTCCCCTTGGGAGTTGCCATTGACGACATTGATGGCATGCCATGTGAGTCCACCACAAATCAAAAGCACGTCTCTGAACCAGAAGTCCACCGTCTCCTGTTCCCGTTATCAATGATCTCTCAAGTGTCTAAGATCAATACACGATCAGTCCATGGCTTGTTGTCTGCAGCTGCAGTGGGATGCAAGCACAGGATTTTCCAACAGGAAATTATAAAGTCATCAACTTCATTAAATGGCTGTCCTGACCCAGCTGTCTCTTTTTTTCCTCAGTGGAGGAGGGCAGTGTTCCTCTCTCCGGCGTGCCTTTGTCGAAATGGGAGAAGACGGTTGACTCCGGGACGTTTTCCCAAGGTAACACAGGTCAATATATGCTTATCATATCAATCCCGCCCTCTGTGATCCTGCTTACTTTACTCGTTTCTTTCGTAGTCATGCTTGGGTCCAAGTGGGACATGGTGGTGGAGAAAACCAGTGCGAATGAAGTGAAAGTAAGGTAAGGTTCCTGTGGTTTGCATCGTTGCATCTGGCTACATCTACGAGAGGCATATTACACAAACCCGGTTTAACAATGAATAATTCTCCCTCCCCTCCTGGTGACAGTGCCAACTCGCAGGATGGTGATGACGACTCTGAGAGCGACAGCAGTGATGACGGCGGCGGTTCGTCCAAATATGACAATGCATATTTCCAGAGCTCCCTCAAAAGTTTTCAAATGTCCGAGAGCAAAAGGAAACGGTTGAGAGAGCTGGAGGCAAGTCCACATTCATGAATTCATTCATGAGAGGAATACAGTATTAGCGTTTGTATAAAAAAAATGTATTTGTCCTCTTTAATCATTTCCTGTGGTTAGACCCATTCTTCCTCTCGCTCAGTGGTTTCCAACCGTTGGGTCAAAAGATCGCAGGGGGGGCGCCAGGCCTCAGATGATTTGAGGCCAAATATCATATTTAGATTTTTTTTTTTTTTACATATAATTGGAATGCAATACATGATTGTCACTAAAAGGCTTGTCTCTACATTACAATCAAATATAATTGATTAATTAATTTGAATACAAATTCAAGTTAGTAGCTATTATAGGCATAAAAAGACTGAAATGTATAATAATAATATAATATAAATGTTTCTTCTGCGCGTAAAGTGTCCAAACCGGGCTTGTCTGGATAAGCGCATTTTTAAAACAGTCATTGTCCATGCCGCTTTCAGTTGGATTATTTGTCACAGTTGCTCCGATCAGATCGGTCTCCTCCATTTTGTAGATTATTTACGACTTTTGAATCCACATAAACACATCGGCAAAATCCGGCTTACTTTGACCATGTGTTTTAAACAGTTTAATCCCTTTGTGAATTGTTTCCACTTGCGCCGTCCTTTCATTTCTTCATACAGCGGGAAACCAAATTAATTAATCCTGAGTCCAATAACCATCAAAGTCACTCCAACAGTGCTCCTTAATTACGCTTTCATCCTCCTTTAGCAAAAATACTTCACATTCATCTAGTTTGTGACAGTAGTTGTAGCATTTTGACACTTTGAAACTTTAATTACCGCTGTTGGGCGCAACTTCCAACAGGAGTCATTTGGGAAAAAAGGTTGGGAACCACTGCACTAGCTCACGCTTTATGCCATGTTACAAACATCTCCTGTCAGAAATGTTTAATTTTGAATAGAAGACGCTATTAAAGAGGCCCTATTATGCTTTTTGCCACAGTAGAGGCACACAATACAAATACCAACCTGAACATGAGCATGTCATCTTTCTTATGATTATTATTTATCATTACTTATTCAATATAAAAAGTCGAACCATAGTTGTATTGTCATATGCAATAGCTTTACAGTCTGCATTTGACTCCATAGTTGTTTGCCTCCCTACAGTAGCATCTTCAACCGTGTAACAATATGTGAAATGGTAGTAAATAAATATACAGAACTGATTGGATGTGTTTTGGCACAGGTGAAGGTAATGAAGATCCAAGATGAGCTCGAGTGTGGAAAGAGGCAGAGGAAGTCGGGAATGAGCATACAGCAGCAGGTGGAGCACTACAGGAACAAACTGCTTCAGAAGGTGAACTCTATTCTTCAGTTGAATCTGGAGAGACTTAGTTTGTAGTTGATAACATTTGTATAGCCGTATGCACAATAGCGTTCTGGAGATTAGACCCCATCATACTGTGATGAATTAAGGGGGAGGAGAAGCCGACTAGAAAGAGAAACCCCCCGGGGTCTAGACTGGTGGCAGTGAATACTAAGGGAAAATAGAAAATCCGGAGTGATGAGGGTTCTTCTGGGCTTTCC
Organism: Pseudochaenichthys georgianus; assembly: GCF_902827115.2. Classification (NCBI taxonomy): domain Eukaryota; kingdom Metazoa; phylum Chordata; class Actinopteri; order Perciformes; family Channichthyidae; genus Pseudochaenichthys; species Pseudochaenichthys georgianus. Next base: position 19,044,712 of record NC_047516.1, read on the forward strand.
TGCCTTGGATCTGAAAAACTGGAGGTGGAGGGTTGCATCAATTCTCCTGAACGATGCTGTCAGGGGAGAGAAAGAGCAGATTTTAACGTTTTGCCAGGTGTGCTGTGATTGGCTGTGGGGAATAAGATGCAGCCGATTGGTTTAGCTGGGGTAAGTTGCGCCTTTGCTTTATTGAGAAAAGGGGCGAGTGAGTGAGGGAGAATTGTGAATGAGAACGAGTCTTCCTGAAAGAACTTGCGCTGAGCTTCATTTAATAGTCTCTTAAGCACAAATAAAAACCATGACTGATGTGTAATAGAAACATTTCTTTAATCAGGAACAGCATGGGGCAAAATTTACAAAAGTGCTTGCTATTAGTACATTAAAATTAGACTGTGAAATTAGTCAGTTGGCACGGTAAAAAAACAGTGTTACAGACACGCCCAAAGTGAAAATGCAAAGCCAGGTAGCAAGCCATTTTAGATCTGCACCAACTGAGAGGGAGCATCTAGCTTCAGCTGCTGTTTGTGTCCTAATGTGTTTTCCAAGTTGTTGTTTTTTACTATAAACCGATTCTTTTGAGTATTTTCAGAATATTTTACCCACAAGATACCCATTTTCAATTACTAACCCTGTGGTATTTACCCAAAAATACAGAAAATTATTCATGAAAAAGGGTAAATTGGGGCTTTGATCAACAGCAAAACTTAATCAACAAACATCTTCAAAAAGTTTCATCTCCCAGAAGAATGCTCACTACTTACAAAACACATGCATTTCCGCTCACACATTTCCAGTTAAAACTCTTAGAAAATGTTTCAAAATATATTTTCTTTTAAATAAGGCCACCATTTCCCTCAATTCAAAATAATTTTCTACATTTTTTGTGATTAGTTTTTGTTATGAATTATAGTTAACCCATGGTGAGTATTTGATATACAAATACTTTTGTGGTTGTAGTATTTCAGTTACACTGCTTGATTCATTGTTTTTGACACAGGAGTTTTGTTTCCGTGTCAAAAAAACTGTTACCCTGCCTGTAAGTGTTAATGCTGATATCTTTCATTTCTGTAGGTGTAGGTGAGCATGTGTTAAATGGGTCGCACAAACTAAACAGCTCCCCCTTGTGGAGAACCTGCACTATGTTTTAGTTGAATTAGTAATTGATTAGAAGCCAGTTGTGTCGTATTTTGCATCTTAACAGACAAAAACAATAAAAGCCTTTTATCTGACTTCATTGGGATGTTTCACCGTGTCTACTATAGGAGTTTGAAAAAGATGAAGACAAAAACGAGAGACTGACATCAAAGCCCAAAGACAGGTCGAAGGATGACAGGAGGGACAGAGATCGGAGCAAACGAAGTGTTGAGGGCGTCAGGAGACGAGGAAGGAGTCGAGATCCAGACGACCACGCCCGAAAGTCGAGGAGCATCTCTCCTTTAAAGCAAGTGCCAAGAGATTTATTTGTGGAGCCGATGCATTCATCCATAACGTCTGTCAGTCTGTTAACTTTCAATTCTTTTTAAACAGGACAAGGTCTCCCAAATGGTCCAAGCGTTCCCGATCACCATCTCCAGACCGGAAGACCAGGAAGTCCAGGTCGCGGTCGCCACATCGCTCCCATAAGAAAGCAAAGAAGAGCAAACACTGACTCTCATCCATTGCCCTGCTGGTATCCATGGGTTACACAGTGCTCTTTAAAACAGACGAACATGTCCGCTCTTTTGGTCCCAACTCACTCTCCATGCAAGACTCTGCACTCTTTTTTTTGTATGATGAAGTTTGAACACTGTAACTAATTATATATATTTTTGTTTTAATGTTTGTTTTTAAAATGATAAGCTGAAATGTTGCTGCAGAGTTCTGACACTAAATAAATCACGGATGTTGATATAACATGTGTGTGGAGGAGATGATTTGTAGGGCCAGGTATCAAAACTACTTTAACTGGTCATTTTTTAATGTCAAAACATTTCGTCAACACGCATTCCTCTAGTTTGTGTGGACTTGAGTAAATGAATAGAGCATTATTTGGTTCCGTTTACAAAAGCAGCAAGTATGCAATGTTACACACTGAATTTACAGTAACATTAATAATGACATGTGCTTTCATTGATAAAAAATAATATCAAAACGTCATTAAGAGCCAATATTGTTCTTGACCATTTTTAAAGATACCCAGCCCAAATCAATAATAGCCGTATACTGATTTCATGTACCGTAGATTTGCTGTCATCTGCTAAAAATGTTCGATAAATTACAGAAATAAGATTTAGAAGTTTAATTTAGAAAAGTGATCTAGATTTAGGCACAAATCATTTCAAACCACCTTGCTTCAGACAAATGGTTACATCTCTTTAAGACACATAAATGAGTGACTGACATTAGGACTTAGCTTTTCTAAAACGTGGGAGCAAAAGAAATTAGTAAGGTGCCCATACTGTTACAAAATAACCTAATCTTGCCATACTCCATCCGGGCCACACAGCTGTAGATGAACACGTATGTTTCTGAACAGACAACACACACGCTTGGCATTTCTGGCTCTTTTTTCCCTTAGCGCAGAACCGTTCACAGTTGCTTGGTATTCAAGATAAAAAATAGAAACGTGACCGGGATTCACACTTCCTCTGTATTGTACAGTCTATTTCCTCCATTTATTCCCTTCTATGTTAGGGTCCATGTTTTCCCGAAAGAAGGCTACAGACGGCTCGTTGTCACAGAGCGATAACCTGTGACAAAGGTTAGGTAGTGGGTGACGTCAGAAGGCCCCTGACAGACTCTCCTTCGTCTTCAGGAGCGATCTCCTGCAGTCTGCCTGAGTGTGAGGAGCTGACAGCCTCTGCAATGCTTAGTACTTTTTTACATTGATGAAAACCTTGATGGCTCCAGTGAAGTCAGCAGAAAGTAGAACCTCTGTGTGATCCGTCTTTAGGGCTCCTACAAAGGACAACACTCAATTTAAAGTACCGAAATGTCTTGATGTTGTGAAATATGCCCGTAAAGGGAAACGTACCTGAGGGTATGGTTTCAGAGTCAGTGGAGTCCAGGCTCTTACACTCTGCTTCTGGTTTGTCTGCTCCAGGTTCTGGCGGAACAATAAGGCCTGGGTGGGGTGCAAATACTGCTGAGGTGACCACTGCATTGTGTGCTGAAAGATAAGTCAAGGTTTAGTGTCAGTTCAATCAAGAGGGAACAATAAGTTATACAGATAGTTGCATTAAAATCAAGCTTAACATACAACATAGTTACCTTTAATTCCTTCCCAGAAGTCATTGCGGTCCCGTCGTACAGAAGTGAATTTGCTCAAGTCGTGGTAAGTGCTCCAGATGTACACGTACTTATCCTCTGAACCACTGACTATAAAGGAGTAGTCATGACTGCAGGAAGACAATCCTACAGTTAATTAAGGCACAGTCAAAATGACAAAGACAAAGTGTGCTTTATGGTGGCAGGGCAGATTTTCTTTACTGTAAAAGGTCAGTGTTCATGTTTAACAGTTGGAGATGACAGTAAAAAAACATGAAAAGGAAAATTTAGGCAACACCTCTACTTTCAACTGCAACTCTTGCATGGAGTCTATTGCTCAGTAATGCTAGTTTAAAGTGGACCTATCATGCTATATTTGAAATATATATTGTAGGGCCATACCTATACAAAACATGTCTGTGACGGTTTTTTTTCAAAATACCAAACAGTTCACCCATTGTAGCCATGCCTCATACTGCTTAAACCTTTCTTTTGAAGCCCTGTTAGAGAAACGCGGATCTTGGGTCCTTAGCTTGGAAAAAAAAAGAAGAGGAGGCGGAGCTAATGCCTGATCAGAATTAAATTAAATTCTGCTGTGATAAAACGCCATCCTGTTTAAACCACGTCAAGGAATATTTCTGAAATAGTATGGAGCTCACATGCTTTTTCTCTTGCAGGTTTATCACAAGGTGAGTTATTTTTGTATTTCCTGTTTTTAAAAACACATGTGCTCTCCAGTACAGGTTAGCTCCGAGTGTTAGCGAGGCTTGCTAATGTAAACAAAGACGAGATTACGTCCAAAACACGTCAGGCATTGTTTCTGATAGCAATTTTCTGTGGGTCCGCTGCCGATTTGACGTCAGTTCGGATGGAATCTGTATCCGCTCGTTGTACACCCGTTTTTAAAAGATTTGGGTACGGAGGAAAAGAGAGAGGGTTTTATTTTCTGACGCTGCGTGAGTTCCCCGACGCACCGGGGACACATATGTATGTATAAAGACATCACAAAGTGCATTTTGCATGATAGGTCCCCTTTAAAATAATGAAAGGGGCCCTAATATGCTTTTGGGGGTTATAAAGGTTTTTGGGTACCACTTTACAATAAGACTACCCTTATAAAAGGGTTTACGAATAATTTGTAATTAATTTATTAATTAGGTTGTGAACACTTTATAAATCATGAATAAGCTTTTATAAGACATGAGATAAACAAGGCACCTGTGACCGGTTGCTTGCCAAATAGTGAGCCCACATTTATCTGTACTGCTAAGTCTTATATTGGCTGCCGAGCTTACTTCGTCGTCTTCAACAGCCAGCATCCTTGGTATCTGTTGTTCACCGAGTTGATTCTCGCTAAGTAGCCAATATAAGGCTTAGTCATCTTGCCAAATAGTGAGCCTGTGTTGATGTATGCAAACTATGTTAGAACTGGTTTATAAATTGTTCTTAATGATTAATAAAGTGTTTACTACCTAATTATAAACCCTTTATGAATCCTTTATAAGGGTAGTCTTATTGTAAAGTGGTACCGGTTTTTGTGCATGTAAATGGTCTGCAAAGCCTAAAATCCCAAACTCCCTCCAGAAGTTGTTTCTCTCTCACACACCTTTATTAAAAACGAGGAAAGAGAGCCATCCTCACCTGAAGCTGGCCTTGATCTGGCTGCTGCTGTTGACATAACCTTTGTATTTCATGGATAAAGACAAGTCCCTCAGGTCATAAAGGCGGATGCGGGAATCGTTTGAGGTCACCAAAATCTGTCAAAGGGGGGAGGTCATTTCAGAGGTCTGTTTAAAATGCCTAATCATAGGGACATCACACCTATGATTGAAACATGTATCTGTAGTGCAGATCGTGTTACCTTGTTCTCTCCAGGTAGGGGCTCAATGCCGGTGATTTTGCGTCCTACTTTGTTCCTGCCTCTAGTGGACCTCACATGAATTTGAGTGTGGTATTTCAGACGCTAAGGAAGGGGAAAACAGAAAATGCATTTAACTGGGAATTAATACAAAACGTTTTGATGATATAGCAGTTAGCATTCGCAGGAAAGAGTATCTTGGCTCGGTACCTCCGTGTCATAGAAGATGCATCGGCCATCGTACGTGCCGATGACGGCGTACTTCCCATTTTGGCAGAAGTTAGCTGCCGTGATGAGACGTGTTGTGCCGTCCACCTCGTTCCACAGCGCCACCTTCTTGTCAGGAATGTTCCAGAGTCGTAGCTTCCCATCCAGAGAGCCACTTAAAAAGTATCTGTCATCCTGGGAAACAAGAGGAAAGCGTTGTATAAAGTAAATAAATACAGATGTGATTTATGATGAGGGAAGGTGACTCGACTTACTCTGGGGTGGAAAGCAATGGCTGTGACGAAATCAATGTGCTGAAAGCAGCAGAGACACTCTCTCCTCGATATGTGCCACAATCGCACCGTTTTATCCATGGAAGAGGAGAGCAGGAAGAAGTTCTAGATTGACACAAAAAAATGTGTAAGACGAGATAAAACTAGAATTTTTCATTTAATCGTTTATTTGAAGAGGCACATTGATGAACATTGAAAACAAATAATGCTTTAAAAACGTAAATATGCCGGATTTTAGCTTTGAGCTAATTTCCATCCGTAGTCCCTCACATACAACATTTAAGAACATGACATTTATATACATAGCAAAAATAAATACATGATATGCAGAAAGCGCATGAGCAGCATATACTTTTCTTGTACTCTCTTGTACAGCTGTTCTATAGGTTTCAGGTTTGTGGCACAAGCAAACGACCAGTTTGTCAAACAGTATTCAATGTGGGATAGAATCATACAGTGGAGGTATGACTTTGCAGCATTGACAGTTAAGAAGGGTCTAATTTGTTTAAAATGTTGCAAGTTGAATTTAACGGTATTGGATACTTTCTTAATATGTTTCTTAAAAGTCAAGTTCGAGTCCAATATGACTCCAAGATACTTGAAGTGGGAGACTAGTTCTATTTCTGCTCCGTTTAAAAACACATTGGATACTTCGCATACTGTTTGTTTTGCATTTAACTGTAAGCAAATGTTGTTCAGCCAGTGTTGAACCTTGTCCAAAGCATTTGAGAGACAGGATGAGATCATTTCAGTGTTTTCCCCATGTACAAAGATGAAGACGAGGGATGAAAGAAGGATGAAGAGGGCAGTAAGACATCACCTGATATTATCATGTCTTTACTTATTCATTTACCTTTGACCAGGACAAGTCCAAAAGATCCGCCGTGTGGCCTTTATACTTGCAGAAGGGAATTTGACGGAAAGGGGCGTTTCTATCTTCTGTGTCTGGGTCCTCTGGAGCACAACTTGCCTAAGACAACAACAAACAACAACAAAACTGTAAAAAATACACCTATTTCTAAAAAGGGAAAGAATATCCATTTCTTAAAATAGAACTGCACAGCTTTTTGTAATTTATCATAAACGTCTTGTATTTTCTTTTTTGTATTTATATATCTTGTAAAAAAAAAAGTATAATAGTTGTGACTTCTCTTTAATTATTTCATGTTTTTATATTCTTTCATTTATGTTACTGTGTTTATTTATTCCTTATTATACACGGAAGTGCCTTGTTTGTGAAACCTATTTGGCAATAAATACAATTCTGAATTTAATCACTGATTTTTATATTTTCTTCTAACACTTGATAACCGTAAGTAAAAGGTATTATTCATTTCACTCACCAGGTGGTCGTCAGATTTGGAGGAGCATAAACTTTCCTGAGAAGGAGACGGTGAAACTCGACCTGCAGGAACCAATCAGAAAGCATCTTACTGCAGCCAAAGCTGGCCATCTAAACGTATCAATCATCACACCACAACAAAGAAAAACCTTACCTTCAGTGTTGTACTTCATTCTCATATTATTGAAGTAGTCAAAAGCAGTCTTCAAGACCCAGATGCGAACCACATTGTCCTGGCCGGCTGTGGCCAGCAGCCTCCCGCAGTGAGAGAACTTCATCGTCCACACGGCCCCCTGAGGGGAAGACACAGAGGCTGTAATACTAGCCTGAAAGGTCCCCTATATACTCCTTTTCATCAATATATTACAGGTCTCAGATATATACAAAACATGTCTCTGAAGTGTTTGGCTCCAAACACCAAACAGATCATTGCAACATCCCATAATCCCCTCTGTTTCAGCCCCGTTTCAAAAGTGCTGATTCTCTGTCTGTTACTTTAGATGAAAATAAGGAGCCCCTTCCCACGACCCTCTGGGAGATATTTGGTTTCACACCAAGTACTTTGCCGTACTTAGTGCCGGCACTTAGTACCCCAGGGCACTAAGTACCAATCGTGTTCACACTGGAGTACTTTTCCCTGAGGGAAGATTACGCAAATGAGCCGCTGATGTCACTTCTTCTGCTTTGGGTTCACTGGCAGGCCGCAAACCACTTCACGGCGTATACTGCCACCCGAAGTCCCCGGCCGGAAGTCCCCGGAGTTAGGGACTGGCTTCAGTAGAAGCTGCTGGGACTCCCAGCAGCTTCTACTGAAGCCTTCAGAGTAAATCACCAGAACGCAGACACCTCCTCATCTCCACCGCTCCCATGTTTTCTTTTGTGTTGCCATAAGTTAGTCTCTCTGCGTTTCTGCGCTGGGCTAATGCTAATAATACTAATGCCACAAATACAATGGCGTCTTCACAAAACTTTTCAGAGTTTTACGGGGCGTGGTTTGCAATTCGCCCAGCCAATAGAAATTGGTACTTTTTTGGTACCACCTCTCTAGCAGGCAATAAAAATGGGTAGTAGTTTGGTGTGAACGCGACAATAGGGGTACTAACGGAACTAAATGGGAAAAGTACGGGGGAAAAGTACGGGGGGAAAGTACTCCGGTGTGAACGCGCCTATTGGTGCTCTAGGAGGAGATTCAGGTGATAAGGTGGGGGTTTACCTTGGTTGGTGATTGGCTAATGGTTACACAAGCCAACAAATCGTTATGACATCATAAAGTGGCCGAAATCTGATCAGCTCATTTTCAGACAGGTTTTTATATAAATGGATCAGGACAAAAAGTGAGAGAATCTTTGTTCCTGAAACTGTCAGAATCTCTTTACACAGAGGGGACACATGTTGATGTAGAAAAGACAAGAAAAAGTGGATTTTGCATAATAGGTGCCCTTTAACTGGCAACCTTCTTTAAGCATTGTAAATGAAGATGGTCTTACCGTGTGCTCTCCACTGAGGTCCTGCACAACCTTTATCTGATCAAAGTCAAAGGGGCCCTTGAAGCTGTGTGCTGCCTTGAACTTGGCGGGCCGGGTGTAAGGCATGCCCTCATCGTCACTCGATGACGGATCGTCCTGGTCTGTGTGGAACACTGAGCCGAAACAAAAAACATAACTCAGGTTATCAAACCCTTCGCAGCAGCAGGAGCGCCAATATCTCATTGGAAAATCCTTTAAAATTGATGTTCTCTTTAGAAGCAACATTTATCCTCAGATGTTTAAAGGAATGGTATGCTCATGACACTCATTTTTAAATAATTATCATCCGATAAAACAGACCAGTCTCTGCCAGTCTCTCTTTTTTTTTTTTTAATCCGATGACATTATCAGTGATTTTAAACTGATTATATACCGAAATAACATCAACACTGTGGGCGCCGCCATTTCCCGGACGTGACGTAATCCATGCGTTTGGTTTTCGAAGACACGTTGATCTCCATGTTATTTACTGTAGTTTCTCTATTCAAATATGCCTCACTGTATCGCGAAATATTGCCATAATTCGGATAGGAACAATCCACGGAATGCTCGGTTCCATCTGTTGCCAAAAGGTAAGCGTAAGAAGTACATTCGGAGGCAGTGGCTAGCGAAATGTGGCCGGCCCGAACCGAAAGATTTACAGGCTCATGTATGCAGCGAACATTTCAAATTTCCGGACGACTACTCTGAGAGTATGATCAAACATAACATGGGATTTAAAGAACAACCATTACTCAATGGAGATGCAGTACCATCGGTCTTTCTGGTGTCATCACCGACCAGGACACCAGTTCGGCCAGTAGAGAAATCGCCCTCTGCAAGTGTGAAGCGACGGAGGAGCAGAAGTAGTGCTCGGAGTAAGAATAAGGTATGTTATAGCGCATTTCCATTGCAGCGGCTAGCCCCATTTTAACGTCCTTTAGCGGCCAGGCCAGGACAGTTTTTGGTGGCCTTTCCATATAGCGTAGTACCGGCTAGTGTGTATTTTACGCCAGTTTTTTCCGGCCCCATAAAATCGTGATTCTATGGCCAGGGACAACGAAGCTGAGTATGCTAAACTAGAGAGGGAATCGCTAGCAAGGGTGGTACTACATGCATACATATAGTATCTTATATCATCTTCCCATTATACACACATGCATTTCCAAACATTTGGACTACCTATGTTGCAAATGTATTATCTTTTCAATTTACACACGGCATCTATTGCACGTCTGTCCGTCCTGGGAGAGGGATCCCTCCTCTGTTGCTCTCCCTGAGGTTTCTCCCATGTTCCCTTTAAACTGTGGGTTTTCTTCGGAAGTTTTTCCTTGTACGATGTGAGGGACTAAGGACAGAGGGTGTCATATTGTCATACTGATATGTATGGATGAATTCCCCCATCCAATCTCTTCACATTGGTCAAAACTTGTTCCTCTGCTGACGAGTCCGAACTGAAATACCCCACCATGTTTCCGTGTGTTGACAAAGTGAACGCATGGATGACGTCACGACCATCACGTGACTACTGAAAATGGCAAACATGGCGGCGGCCAGACGGAATATACAGGTCTTGATAAAAAAGAGCTATAAAATCATTATTTACCGGGGAATATCGCTGATTTTTTCAGGGTATGGTTTAAACATAACATTTCACTAAATACTGAAGTTTTGATTAATTATCTAATGAGTGGACCATTCCTTTAACAAATGTTCGGTGTTAACTGTTTCCATTTTCATGATTAAGTAGAGCTTGTTCCAGATTTAATAGCCTCACACTCAACAGTGAAACATTTCTCAGGGATGCATGTCAAATCGTGCTAACGTATTGGAAAATGTTCTGATAAATACCCTCACAGGGAAGACATGTAGATACGCGAGATCACTAAGCAAAGGGAAATACATGCCCTGCTCAATCTGCTTGGTGAAGCAAAGTTGGTTGAGTTATTTATATGTGGTTTTTGATGATTCAGTAGTGCACATATTTTAATGTTGCCATTAATGTTAATGACAGCGTGTGATGCCCCTGTGGGTTCATCAGTGGAGAGGGTGTGGCTGTCCTGTCTTGGCTGCATTGATCGCACTGATTGCAGTAACTCAGGGCACCTGGGTCTGGTGCTCTCCAGCTAAAGCCTCTCTGCTCCCGTCTGTTCTCTCTCTCTGCTTTTTCCTGCAGAGCACCCGGCTCTGATGAGTATAAACCAAAGTGAATTATTTGTCCTTCAATATTCTCAAAGCCCACATCCGTTTATAAATGGCCTTCTCAACAAAGTGTCTTCCCCTGCCTGCACTTCTCTTTACCCTGAATTCTGTTCTCCTTCCACTTGTAATTTAACACAAAAAAGAACCACTATTATAAAAAATGTACATAAGAGTTTAAAATCACTATATACTTTAACATGTAGTTTGGAGCAGTAAGAATATAGGTACTTTTCCACAAAAAAACAACAAGAAGTGTTTTCCTGAAATCTAACTATAAGCACAATTACTTCTGATAGTTGTGTTCTTTTACCTTCATCTCGCACACTTTTCACTTTGTTGACTGCCTTCTCTCCGTATTCCTCAGCCAGATGCTTGGCCTTCTTCACAGACTTGCCCAGGAACTTTTTAAACTGGGTCCTGGTTATAAATAAAAGGGACAAAAAAAATTATCTATATTTGATCACGTGGTGAGAAGGGGAAGAACATCAATTCAAGGAACAGGCTACGATAAGTCCTTACGTTTTCTGTTTGAGTTTTCCTCCATCTGTGTCAGCCAGAGGAGCCTGAGCCTTGTCATCGTCGTCCGACTGCGCTGCATCATTCCTGAGAGGAACATTTAAAAAAAGAAATTACCGTTAGCTTAAAAAAGGCTTTGAGTGGTGGGAAATTGCTACTAGAAAAAGGCAGTGCTATAATGAGGATGTGTCTTATATCAAAAAGCCTATTCCCTTTTTTAGGAAAAACTCTTATTATTAATAGGAAATCATTTCTATTGCATAATCTTTCCAGTTTTTGAATACACATGTGTTTTTATACTTGATAAAGCACTGTTTATTCTTTAAAACACATTATTGTTCTCACAAAATAACTACTCATTACATGGAACAGTGCTGAGAAAGATACAGATATGATTCTGGCGTCTCTTGCCAATACAAATATGACATTACTGCAACTGAAATATTATTCTCTGCTTACGAAATGTACTCCTTGGTCCTCCTCATGATGTGCAGAGTGAGGGGGTTTATCGCTGCAGGAAGTTTCTCCTCTGCCTGGATTAAAGGGATCTCCTCTCCAGTGTCCAAATTCTTGATCATCACACTGGCAAGGATTTCCTGTTTGAAGATAACGTATAAGGAATGCGCCAGAGGTTGGGTTATGGCTCGTATTCAAGTTGAAAAATGTGGCAGTAACAACAAACAGAGGGGGAGTCTTACTTCATCTGTCAGTTCTCTACCAGAGTTGGAACGTGGCCGCTGGGAGCCTGGAGTTTCTCCTCCGTCGTCAAACGAGGCCCGGCCATCCTCATTTTCCTGAAAAAACAAAGCAATGGTGAAATTGTGCAAATAAAGTTTCATTTTGAGGATGGAGCGAATTCACTTGAACAGACTGAATTCACAGGATTGCTTCATTAAGGTGCGGAAGCCGTTTTTGACATTGCTGGAGGATAATTCATAATTTAATTAAAGAGCTCTGCTGCTGCTTGTATTTGACTTACTCTGTAAAGACTGCGTAATTCTTAATTGTGTTTGATGTTTGGCAATCCATCCACAGGCTTTTTTATTTTTTTGTTTTCTCTTTGCCTCCTTTCGGTATTTTGTTTTGTTTTGTTGCTAGTGGGTTACCCTTGGCCTTTTTGTTTATGTCTACGATGCAGTCGACTGGCAGCTTTAGACTATTCTCAGGAATTGTCAATGTAATACCCAGCTTTTTTTTCTTTTCTTGTACACCATGTAAAGCAGGGTTATTCAATTGGCGGCCCGCGGGCCAAATCCGGCCCCGGGGTGATATTTACTGGCCCTTTCAGTATAATGTTAAAAAGTAAAAAAAAAAAAAATGTAAGAATTTTTTTTTGGGCCAGAGTGCTTTTATTCCAGAGACGGTGTTAAACTGAGAGATAGAGGGGAAGACATTGCCTGGAAACTTCGGCGGGCTCGGGTTTCGAACTCACCTACAAGCTACTGTAGTGACAACTCCTGTCATTTATTGCATCTCTGCGTGAATGATTAGATAATTTCACCTAAATGAAATCAAATTAAATGATGTCGATGGTTAAATTAGCTGTAGGCCTACTGAGTTCTGAACTTGCCATTTAGATCTATAAAGGCCTTGGGGCTATGTTGTTTGATTTAATTAAACACAATATATGCACTCCACTATGCTGTTTACTGTATCTGAAGCTCTTAATATGATAGCTCATATTTCAAGCCATCTTTTTCCCGGCCCCTTGCTTTGGATCATTTTCATCAACCGGCCCCCATTCCAAACTAATTGAATAGCCCTGATGTAAAGGTTCGGGCACCTACTTACTGTATACTGTGTATGTCTTTGCTTTATTGTATCTAAAAGAAAAATTCAAAATGAAGTTTCATTTTGAGCATTTCTGGAGGGAATATTCGCTCAGTTTTGCAGCCTCACTGACCTGCGCTGTGACCACTTTGTCTCCACTGATGGCGCTGGCCAGATCCAAGGAATGCTGCAGCTCTTTGGTGAGGCTCCGCACCGTGCTGCTGGGAGACACTAGGCCGGACGGCTCCAGGACCTCACAGCCGCCTGCAGACACTGGACAACACAACAACACAACACTTGACAACCTGTCTGCTTTGTGTTTATGAAAGCAGCGGTATGACTTGGTAGTGGATTAAACAGTAACATAATCAGAGAAATCAATTTGCCGGGATGCTTGTACTCGAACATAGAGGAGAGGACTCTGTGAGCTGTTCTTTCATTATCTCAAACACATAGCTGGGAAAACTCATGTGTAGCAGTGAGCGAATGTTCCCCTTTTGTCAAATAAAAGGTTTCTAAATATAGTATTGCATGGTTAGAACAGCTATAAAATAAAGTGTTTCCGGTGATGATGGCTGCCGTGTCTTTGGCTCCTCTCCAACCCTGTTTTATTGTGTTGCACTGTTGGAGGAGCCTGTGACCTACGTTTTTCATTGACTTATGTAGCTATGCACAAATGACAATACAAGCCTTGAATCCTGAATGGGTTGTGAGACAACAGCATAACCCTAAACACATTTGATTAAGTAAGAGATCATAGTTGTTTTTCAACGTTTCCAAACCTCCCATTGCTCTAAAGTGCTTTCTTTAACAGAAACAGCAAACTCTTAATTAAAAAAACAAAAACGAATAAAGTGATGCCTCAGTGTTAAATTCAACGTTTACATAATATTTTCGGTCAATGGTATCTACTTGAACTGTGAAGTGTTCTCTGTACCTTCCAGTCCACTTGGTCTGAGACACTCCTGAGACTTCCTGGAAGGTAGAGTCTGCCAAGCTGGGGGGGGCGGCCTGGGTGGAGGTCCTCCGCTGGGAGGGGGGGGGGCGAGAGGGAGGAGGCTTCTTGGTGCTTGCTACAATGTCTGGTTCCGCTGTGAATTTCCGCGGGGGTTTCAGAGGACCAGAGGAGTCCGAGTCAGCCGACCCATCTGCGAATGGGACCTGGTCTAAGATATCTGCAGGTCTGTGCCCCCACTCCCACTCACCATCCACCCCAGCCCCCCCAGGGTGACTCAGTCTGACGGTGCTGGTGATGTCTGGCAGCTGAACGCCTTCTTGAGAGCCGACTGATGGCCCTGGGAGGTCTGCGGGTTCAGGTATGGAGCATGCTCCGTTTGTTGCAGCACTTTCCTGTTGATCCTCTGGCCTCTCCACAGGTTGAGGTTGGACAGCCGGTGCTGCTAGCCCCGCAGGAACTTCCTGACCATTATCCTCTTCCTCCGCCTCCGGTTCTGCTCTCACATCAACATGAAGCTGATCCAACAGCTCAGCCACCTCGGCCACTTCACCAGCACTTCCCTTTTGACTCTCCTCAATGATGCTATCAATGATCTTTGAGGAAGAGAAAAACAAAACAGATACTATAATGCAAGTTCCCACTACAACAGAAATATGTGAAAGATAATATGTATCTATGAAATCCACACTGCCATACAATATATTCCAAAAGTAACAAAATATGAAGAAATCTCCATGTTATCATAAATCACACAGAAATAGGGCCATTCAATTAAAAACCATACCAGTAGGGGATCATCTTGCTGATTCTCGGATGCGGCCACTCCGCAACTCACATCTTGTGCAGCGTTTACTGGTCTCTGTGAAAGCTGTTCAGAAAACTATTTTAAGACACGACAATACATACAAGAAAGGAAATAACACATCTCACATGCTAGCTTTGAATAACATCAAGGTGCAGCCACAAAAACAGACTTGCTTTCTCACAAAGAAATATTCTTCTTTAAACATTCCAAAAGTTCTCTAGCTTTTCACTTTCATTATTTTATTTGATGCAGACATTGAGTGACTGATTTTGATCAAATTCCCGGATCTTCATGCTGATTTTATCTATGCATGAAACACTTTCCTTTTATACAAGTTCTCTTTGCTGCAAACTCAATGTTTTCAGTTCTCTTAAACACAGGGCTAATGCTGGTCCGTGAGCAGGTTTCACTTTCTATTCTGATATCACTTCAGTATTGTGTTGCAGATAAAGCAGTACATCTTCGCTATATCTCGTAAGGAACAAAGCCTAATTTGAATGTCAGTTGTAACTGCCTGTGTGGGAACAACGTGCAGAGCAACAAGGCCAGATTATATCATACATAATAACTGTCAGTAAGAAGCTGATACGTTGCCAATGGATGACTATTCACAGTTAATGACTCATTAATAAAACAAGGCTGTTTCTCACACAGGGTATCAATAGTTTAACATAAATTAACTTAAGGTGGGCGCGGCATTAACGAAAACTACAAACACTGCATTCACCTCTAGATATTTACCCACTGTAGGGTTCAGTTCCAACAGTCCTACTAGGGCTGCTCAATTAATCGTATTTCAATCACAATTACGATGTTGGCTTGCAACGATTATGAAAACAACATAATCGAAATAAAACGTTTATTATTATTGGTTTTTCAGTTGAATTATACTTAAAGTTCAGGGTAATCAACTGTTAAAAACATACTGTTCAACTTATAATAATAATCGTGATATCAATTATTGACCCAAATAATCGAGATTATGATTTTTGCCATAATCGAGCAGCCCTAAGTCCTACCTACCTCCAACACTAACAATCATATGATATATATCTGGCAAAAAAAAAAAACTAGTTTCAATCTACCTCAATACTCAACAAAGGATTTGAAAAGAATATGATCTAAATTGTTTTACTTTAAATGAATCTAATTTAAATGAATGTATTAGTATGTATTATGATGTATTGACGTTTTCCACATCATTTCCAAGCCTTGGTAACACTGAAAATACTGAAAAAGTTAGAATAATCAGTCCAATAGCAACTCCGCAAACAGTGCCTTGTTTCAACAGTGACTGGGCTTAGATAAACATACCTTGGGAGAAGGAATGAAAAACTTTGCAGGTGACCTAGAAAAACACAAGGGGAGAGTGAAAAAATAAATAATCCTTATCATGTAATTATTCTGGAAATTCTGAAAGCAATTCACAGACAAGAATGGTATTCACTTCACTGGTGTTAGGGACGTTATTTAGTAAGCAGATGCATTCAGATTCTGCTAAAAGGTCAATGAATAGTTTTTGTTCTGAACTTGATAATAAGTAATAAATATTAGTAAAAAAAAGAGCAGCTAGATTTACCAAAATGATTCATGTCATGCATGTGTTATCAACTGACCATTCATTGCATGGTAGCCTTTACAATGTACAATTACTCTGAAAAAGCAAACACTTATAATTTACAAATGACAGAAAGTCCAGGGGGAAGCTTCACAGTTTCACCTTGTTGTAACTGATTTAATGGATCATCATAAATAAGTAGGACTCCTATCATTATTTGGAAAACAGCCAATGTTTCCTGGTTTATTTGGACTTCAGTCGATACAACCACCAGCCAGCCAAAACACCGAGCTAACACAATGACATCTAGAAAAATATAGTTGGTTTTACAATAAGCAGCACTGTAAATTCACAATCTAATCTCTGGAATAAGATCATGTGACTTGTTAGGGTTGACTCTCTCTGCACTTACATTAAACAGCAAGTGAACTTAGGTATCCAACACATTTTAATAGTTTATATACAGGACTTACAGGACAGTATTTAGCAGCGACTTGAGGCTCTGATGCAGTTCAGTATATAACATTATCATTTAGCAAAGTTATCTTTAGCTTTCATTACTAACGGTTGCTTATAAGTTGTTTGATTATTATAACCTAGCATGACACCTTAAGCAGACAAGTGTATGCATTGGACACTTTTATGTGAAGTCAAGTTATGAAAATGTAAAGTTTCCTTACACTTTTGGAGATGGAGTAAAGTGAACGTCCTCAGGAGCATCATAGAATTCCTCGGTGTCACTTGTATCTGACGCCATGCTAACATGAATTTAGCTTACAAGCTACTCAAATATAGTCGCCAGGCAGCTGTTTAAAAGCCTAACCTGCGAATCAAAGTACCACACACATGCACTTGTCCTCTCTGTGTGTGTATTATAATTTAAACTACTTTCCCCCGGGGTCGTCAACCACTTTTTCTGTCCAACGTCACGGCATAACGTTACAGTATGCTAGTCAAAATGCTAGGCTAACAAATGTAATCTACTCGCACGGCGGACCAACGCCTACTGCTGCTAGCTTTCTACCCTCTTATAAATCTGTCTCCTTCACAGCACAGTATTTTCTATGAAAGCACCAATAAAGCGCGTTTTTACAACAGCATATACTTGGTCAGCTGTCAAGCTAACGGAGACAGTGACCCGCGTCATAAACAAACCAGAAACACACAAAAAAAACATCTGAGCGAGCTGAGTCAAAGGGCGGGGCTGGGGGGCTCTCTTCTTCTCCCTCACTGATATTACATGGTTTGTATGATTCTGTAATATTACTGCCCACTACTGGATTCTTTGAGGAAAAGCAAGCAGGAAAATGGGAAAAAAAACAGGGATGGGCTGTCATCATGTGACATGGGATGCTGGGTATGAAGAAAGGAGATTTGTATTATAAGATTGCACACGAAACACGAGCCTATTGGCAAATAAGCCAATCACTATATTTGAAAATAAAAAACGCAAAAAAATCTATCTATCTATATATCTCTAATCTATCTATCTGTCTATCTATCTTTCTATTTATTTATTTATCTATCTGTCTATCTATCTATCTATCTATATATCTATTTATCTATCTATATATCTATTTATCTATCTATCTATTTATCTATCTATTTATTTATCTATCTATCTATCTATCTATCTATTTATCTATATATATATTTATCTATCTATCTATTTATCTATCTATATATCTATCTAATCCATCTTCATTTATCCATCTATCTATTCATTAATATGTATTCATGATCAAACCTTCCATAATCCACTTGTATCCCGCTCTATACCTCAGAAACCTGCCGATGAAATGCTGTTGTGTGTCTTCCTCATCTTGGATCTTGCAGTGGTCATGCATACATATTTTTTTCACAGTTCAAACACAGCCTCCTTCACTATACAGGATCCATTTCTTGGAAAAAATAGAAATAGACGATTCAAATTGAATCAATTTTTTATCGTCACATATGCACAAACCACAGTGAAATTGAGGGTCTGCATTTAACTCATCCTCGTATAAGGATGCGGGCAGCTGCTATAGACTGCCCAGGGTCAGGGAGCAGTATGTGGAAGCAGAGTAGAATATTGCTGGGTGCCAGTCCCTCTGTAAATGGTCTATTTTCGTACTTGAACCCTTAGAGACTTGGTCCCTGGACTGAGCTACTGTCGCTCTCCATGCAAATAAAAACGTATAACACCAACACTGCAAAGCTTTACTGATTATAATATTATACAGCCCCTGGTACACTAACACAGAGCCATTCACAGTGAGAATCAAAACATTGCATTTATTTGAAAATGATACAGATTAAATTGATTCTGCAATATGTGTGGGAAATGTATTTATATTTATAAATGTTGATATTACTAGAAAATGTTATTACATGGTACTGTTTATCAGTTTCTATAATAGTCAGCCCACTCATAAGCTGTAAATTGTTTGGTAAAACATGCACATAGATTAGCAGCTGTGGGTCCTATATTGACTCAAACATAGGCAAGCACTAAGAACTGCTGAGCAGCCAACAGTACAGATAAATTACAATTGCAATTGTACTTGACGTTTGTTCCAAAGCGCTCTTTGTTGCAAACCATGTTGATTAATACTGATTTGTTCCTAATTAATTATTGGAGTGGCAAAAAGGTGGCGGTGTCATTAATGAAAAAGCCTCATTGCATTTTAATTAATTGCATTAATTTGTTTTGGTAATATTGTAGACTGTGTGCATTTTTATAATCGAGCGTAGAATAAATATGCATGGCAAAAACCAAAAACGAAATAAACCCCAAACTCTGAATGTGTTTTGCATCATAAGATTGCATTTTTTATCATTTATATATATATATATATATATATATATATATATAAATATAATCTGTGTATACAGTGCAGACCAGGGACGTGCACAGACATTTTGGGGGGCAGGTGCTCAAGTGAGAAAAAGGGCACTTCCCATAATCATTTATAAAAAATATATAAAACAAAAACTTAAATATAGTTGCACATCTCTGACTTACTGACCAATTTATTTTAATGCCCTCACACTCACGCAATTGTTTAATACTCAACAGATTTCTACAAAATAATCAGCTGACACAGAGTCAATGCATGGTCTTCTTTATTCACTACGCACAAGAGCAGATAACAAACTAGTACAATTAACAGTTATTAAATGAGCAGCCAACAATCAAACACATCAGAACTTTAGTCTAATCTCCCGACCTGATATTTTTATTTTGTATTCAATCAATATATTTTTGGAAAGGGAAACTGTGCGCAAACAGCAGTAGATATATATTCATTTATTTATTTTTTAAAAGGGGGGGAAAAGGGCACTTTCTCTGGAGGAAGAAAAAGGGCAGGGGCTCAAGCCCACTTTGATGTCTATGTGTGCACGTGCCTGGTGCAGACACTGTACACACATACCGCAGTTCTTATTTAATCAAGGACTGCAGGCTGCATTTAAATCCCTCTTATCTCCCTGATAATAACCTCAAAAAAGTCCTACTTCTTTTGTGAAAATGACCACATACAGCAGGGCACTTGGGGCTCTTCATTGGATTCACCGTGTGTGTTGTTGCAGTAATTTGTAAAATAATAAATAAAGATAGTTCAGGCTGTCACTTCATACTTGTAACAGGGTGCCTATCACTATCCTTGTATATACTGCTGGGTGTTTCGAAGAAAACACTATCTATAGTACCCTAATTAGTCGAACAAAGCAACACAATATTTGTTACAGGGTACAAATGCCTCACAGAAAGACGACTCCTCTTTGGAAACACTTTATTTAGTAACGGAAGTTTTGAGCCAATGAGAAAAGATTGCCATACTCTTCCACCAATGGGAAGTTAGGATGCTCCGGCTCTCCTAGTAAGCCATGACTTCATTGGATAAAACAAGGAAGGAGGCTACAGGCCAGGGTATAAGTGGATTTGAGGCTTGGAGGAAAACAAGGACGCTAGTTAACGTTGTCTCGGCGTTGAAGGTATGGAATATGTTATTTAAAAGTTTACAGAGTGAATTCAAGATACATAGGGTGGTTAAAAAAGCAAATGTAGTATATCAAGATCAACAAATATCAGTTTGACAGGTAGTCACAGACATATGATGGCAAACCAAGCAACCACACTA
The DNA here is from genome assembly GCF_902827115.2 of Pseudochaenichthys georgianus. Lineage (NCBI taxonomy): Eukaryota > Metazoa > Chordata > Actinopteri > Perciformes > Channichthyidae > Pseudochaenichthys > Pseudochaenichthys georgianus. Next base: position 19,065,078 of record NC_047516.1, read on the forward strand.
ACTAATAACTAACCAAACTAACTCATGTAAAGACCCCGGTGTTTTACGTGTTTTCTGTCAGTAATGAAGCTACAAAAGATATCGGACGAAGAGCTACTTACTTAACAGCTATGTAGTCGCTTGTCTTGATCTAACGTTGTTTCAAGCTAGCCAATGGTCATGTTTGAGGGTTAGCTTGGCTAGTTAGCATTAGCCTGTTCCAACTGGAGATGTTAGGACTTGGCTAAAGAAACATGGCCAGGAAACTAGCACAGCTTCAGTCTGACAGCTTTGCCTCTTGTGACAATGTATACGTTTAGCGTGGCTTAATAAACAATAGCATTTTTAACAGCCTAAAGTATTTGCTAGCAAGGAAGTCGGCTACCTCCATAGTTTCTGCCTACATGTTTCAAGCTTAGCTTTTAAAGGACTAACCTCACCGTCTTCATGCCTGAGCTCAGCGCACAGCACTTAGCAGAAGCAAACTATCAACTCCATCTGTTCAGTGTCACTACAAACATGTCACTTTAACGTGTTCATATCAACAGGAACCAGGCGGTTACGGAAACTTTTTAACAAATAGTAATAGAGTTTACCAGTGGCAATTATTTTAAAACATCTAAGCACTCCCTTTATTTAGTACATCATGTCAGCTGAATTACCCGGGACATTGTTCTGCCAAGTAACACACACACACACACACACACACACACACACACACACACACACACACACACACACACACACACACACACACACACACACACACACACACACACACACACACACACACACACACACACACACACACACACACACACACGGCAGATATTTATAGCTTAAATTAGCCTAGTTCTGTGTAAAGCAACAAGTTAGGAATATGATGCAACTGTCACATTTCAGCTGGGGTTGGGGATCAAGAAACGCCCATGCCCCCTTTCATCAATGCATGTAGGACATTTTACATCCAAAATGAACATTAATGCCAATATATTATCTTGATGAAGTAATATGAGCACAGGCTGTTGGGAGCTAAAGTATGTCAACACAAATGTTTGCTTTTAGGATTAACATGCTGGAAAGTTCTGATATTTACTGAAGTCGTACGCTGTTATTAAACCTTTTCTGACACTTTTGAACTGTCATGTTGGGCTTTTCTATTCACTTGTTCATCTCAGTTGGGACAAAGTAGCTTGTAGATGTTATTACATATTTAAAACTGTGTGAAATCGTAAGAAAGTCTAACTGTTGATCTGTAGTACAATATTACATGTGTTCTCTGTTTGTTTTGGAGATGTGAGACACAATTTATTAAACTGGCATGCATGACTTACTGCATTACAAACGTGTCTTGGTTACGGAAATTGATATATTTGTCTAATTAGGCAAAACATTGTATGTGTGCGGACAAAATTAAACTCTGATATAGTACAGTTGTAAGACTTGTTATTGCTAATCAAACCATTACTACCTGTAACATATTTGGCTTGTTTTTCTTGTGTTAAATGTAATATTTGTTGATGGTACCATGTTATTTTTTAGGTGTGGTTTTGGCAAGGGTATGGAGCACCCTGTGCACAGAGGGGAGACGATGCCCATCGGACTACACGACAGGTAATGTGCAAATGTCTCTTATTCCGTTTTTTTTCTTACAATTTTGAGTATGTGTATTAACTAACTTGAACTAGGCAAAATTATTTTTAAAATGGTTGACCGTTCTTGAATTGTAAACATTACCTGAGTTATCAGTGCTGTTGTCAGTCCGGTTTGGAAAATGTCTTCTGCCTGTAATTGGACGTGTTAATCGGGTAATCCGTGATTAGATTGTAAGAAAGAAAAGAAGTAGGCCTAGCATCAATTACCTGGGACAAGGGTTGAGAACTACTGCTAAGAGTCTTACTAAAGTGTCACGCAGGATTTAAATGACATTACTTTGTTTATGCGACATTAATTCACCTTTGGCAGTTTGCCAATGCCTGAATGGCCTCGACATGGTGTTGCTAATTTATCACCATTTGCCAGCTGTTGTACTCTCAAACAATTTTGTCACTGACCAGATGTGGAAGTTTAAATTGAATATAACGACAACTGGGGTTGATCACTTTGTTCTTCAACTTTAAACAGTATATCATCAAATGATGCAAAGTTAAGATTAAAGCTATGACTTCTAAAAAAATGTCCTCAGCGGACACATTTGGCCCGGCTTCTCTTGAGTTTGCTGGAAAGGAATATCAGTATAGCCGTGAGTAAGCTGCAGGAGAAACAAATGGAGAAGATACAGAAACTTGGTTCAGTTGCGCAACCTCTGTTCTTTAATTGGTAGAATCACACATTTTACTCCGTTTTTGTGGTAATTATTTTGCGATAATAATCGACTATGTTGTAATTGTTACAAATGATCAGTTTCTTTTGACATCAATGACAGCAGGCAGGTGAAGCATAGTCTGCTTGAAAACTGAGTGTAAATAATAGAGCAGAGCAGATGACAATATGAACTTGCTTTTTATTTCTTTAATATCGTCCGATCAAATGATTCCATATACTGATTCCTCTTGGATTAAGACCCGAGTGTTGCTATACAAGGGTAGATTGTGTGAGAGTTTTTTGTGTATTTGCTTCCATCTGTTTGCAAACTGTTTTCCTTTAACATAACTGTGACAGTGTGGAGGTGGATGAGAAACTAAACCAACTGGATGAGCAGTTATGGAAAACAGATATGATCATTAACTGTTGAGTTGATTGAAAGAAGCAACAATCATGGCATCAGTTCTCCCTCTGTGTTTTGTTGTATCAAACATTTTAAGTTTTCTACACACAGGGGTACATATCTTAAAAATGAACATCATAACACTGATTGTTTGGAATATTGCAGTGATATTATCTTTCCAAGGGAGTTGCGTTTTTGTGAGGAGAGTAATAATAGTATAACTGAGGATGACAGGTGGAGCTCTGAGCTCTCGGGCTTTGACAGAAGAGACCAAATGACTGCTGCCCTTGCAGTGGAGGCAAGGTCCTTCTGCCATTTATAGTGTTGGCTGGGAGGGACAATAGTGGAAAGCCTTAAAGTGTAATGAAGATTGTTATGAGGATGGAGCTGCAGGTGGATGCTTCCCCCTCAAAACCTCCCATGAAGCCTTTTTTCCCTTTAACTAGATTGTGCCATCTTCCCCACTTGCAGTTTCAACACTTTGAAATACATCTAAAACATGAAAAATATCATTTTAATTTCGTGGACTACGCATAAGAAAATCCTTATTGCATATCATGAATATCCTGACTCAAATTAATTGCGATTAACAATGTAATCCTGACAATCATCAAATATGCTTAAAACATACTGCCATTTCTCTACTTAACATTTAGCTAAAAAACAAATATTAGTTTATTGCTTCTCAAATAGGACACATCCTCCCTTTTCTTTCTTTGTGACAGTCTTAAATGAGGTGGTCATTAATCACAAGGAAGACAAATGGGGACATTGTTTGGCTCTGTTCTTGCATGATAATTCCTGTATCTTTCCAGACTCTCTTTTCCACTCTACTTTGATAGCTTGTTTGACACATTTTCTAAATAAGGTCATGCGAGGATATTCACGATTATCTGGATAATTAAAATTCAACATGTATACTTTATTGTGAATGTTTTTAAGAAAATGTTTTACTGTCCCATTTGAAATGATGGCCGCTGTTACAATTCAATGCTGTTTTTTTAATACTTGAGAATCCTCATAGTGAGTGTTCCCTGTTTCTGATGGGCCATTTCTTCTGTAGTCAGTGGACTCATGTATTTTGTATGTGTTACTTGCCAGTCGGAGTGTATTTGCTTTGCTCCCTTGATGATTTAGGTACAATTTGTATATATCTCTTAGATGGTGGTTACAAAGGGGCATTTATATGGTTACATTTGACTTCAAATGAACTTCAACAGATGCTGTTCCTCAATCTCTTGCCAAATAATCCAACAGATCTAATTGACTTCTTAAAAGTCTTCTGTTTTCAGTGAGATATTAATTTTTCTACTTTTCTGGTTCTCATATTAGGTATTTTCGGCGAGTATCTTTTCAGAAATATCAGATAATTCGCATTTGTGTCACTTCAGGTCTTGAATATTCTAGTGTCATGACCTTTATATATAAAGTCTATGGTCATGACATATGGTGAAAAATAATACAAATATTTGGCATTTTATTTTCTACTGTGCCCCCATTGTTTTTTGAAACGCAAAGGATAAAAAGCATCATTGGATAGTTTAAGACTTTTCATATTTTGTAGATTTTTATTTAATTTCAATGAGGGACTTTTTATTTAAGAAGATGGTAACTTTATTTGGTTCAAAGTAATTAAATTGTATAAACATAATAGTTTTCTTCCTTGTACTCTACGACATATTTTCAAAGCACGTCCAGAACTGTAATCACATCTCATTTAACAAGGTGGCACTGTTGCTCAGCCGCTGGTCTGCTTACAGCCCTGAAAGGCTGATGGGAAGGCTGGGCTTCTCCCCCCTCCTACCATGAGACAACCGTAAATGCAGCAGGGCAAGCAGTCGTGGTGGATGCAATCTATTGGCTTCTCGGTGCTGCTGCTAGAGTCACAACCCTGACTGTAGCCTGCACTGCCTGTACCAGTGTATTTCTGTAGCTGCTGCTGCTGCTCTCCCTCCCCCTTAAATGGTGTGGGCAGAGTAGGATGGAAGACTGCATTGGAAACCTTTTCATGGAAATGGTCTTTGCTGTTGGTATTGCTCTAGCTCCATTCTGGTGACAACAACATGCCGTTAAAATGGAAAAGCGGTTCTCCTGTCAGCTGGAAATTCCCAGTGCCGGTTCTTAAGACATCCAGGTCCTCACCCCTTTCGCCTGCCTACATGTGAGTAAGAGACTAATGGTATACTCATTGTACCTTTTTGATGTCATTCATATAGGGATAGATTTTGTTTTTGATTTATTTGACTTAGAAATAACAAAATGTATTATTTGTTGCAGTTGTAATTAGGCAGAATGTGATTAAGCCTCGTAGTGTGTCAGGAGCTGTTCCTTGTCCAGCATGCATTTTATGGTTCGCTGGCAGAATGCTTTGCTCTTGGGCAGCAGGACTCATTTTGTCGCTAGTCTGGACATGGCATGGCAAGCGCCACATCCCCGACTCTTGCTCTCTCCCTGTGGCTATGTTTATTTGGGAACGGGGACTCAGCAGCTTGGGAGGAGCCTGCCTTTGTCAGGATGTCTGGCGTGCCCTGGTTTTGAAGCTATTGTCATCTGCTACTGTTCAGGAGGGGGGGAAGGGTAGAATGGAAGTGCCTCTCGCCATCATCGCTCTTTACCCCTTTTTCCTGAGCTCTGCTGGAATGGACAAGTGTCTTGTTTGACTTTGTGACATTGATAGGGCCTAATGAGAGTAACAACCAACATCTTGAAATGGGGGGAAAAAAAGGAAAACAGTTTTCATGGCAGGCTAGGCTAGCTGATATGGAATAGCCTGAAGGCAATTCCATAGGCTAACGAGGCTTACTTGGATGGATTTGTACGCAATTGGATTCATGCAGTTATCACGTAGCTTTGCTTAAGGGCTTAATTTTGGCAGTTTTACACAAATGTTTATTTTAAACATTGCTGCATCACAGCAAGATAAATACATCCTCTAACCTCAGTGTAGCAGGTGACATCTGCAGAAGGGCTAACTCTAAAAGTGCACAATATGTACATTTACCATACATGGCCTTAAACTTGAAGCACTAAATTGTGTCACTTTGTATTAAGTAATTAACAAAATGACATGATGGATGCTTCACCATTGGCGTTAACGACTTGGCAATTACATTTTAATCTTTATTTAACCAGGGTAGTTTCTCACACATACACGCAAAGTATTATATGTTGGCCTCTCGGCATCTTCACTGGAGCAGTTTGGGGGTTATGTGTCTTTCTTAAGGGCAGTTCAGGGGCAAATGTCCCCACCCATCTGTATCCAGGCAGTTTGTAGATCACACGTCGATCTTTCACCTGTTTAACTGATCTGGTTACACTATATAATATGATCTAAAGTGATTTGCCAAACATTTCAGTCAATAATTTAGTGGAATAAATTGAGCTGATTTAAATTAAATCTTAATTAAAATCTCAATCGTGTCCATGAAGAATTCAGGTTAGCAAATATGTTGACTAATTGAGCTAGCTACAAATAAAGTGGCGCAAGGTAACACCAAATTGGGACCAGAAAAATATATATGTATTACTGGTAAACAATTTTCTCTTTACTCCTGTAGTGTTTTTATCACTCTTTATAACACGGAAAATGTTCATACTTGCTTTATTAATTTCAATATATAAAGTCATAATCCTGCCCTGTGCTGCTCATCTCTGTGTGGTATATCAGTTAAAAACATTTGTGATATTAAAATCTTCATAATATGAGTTAGTGGCAGTGTTTAAAAATAACTGTGTAAAAGTGACACCGCTACTGCATGTTATCAGTGAGTCTGGTATTTATTTTTCAACACTTGACATTGTACAAAAGCAAGAAAGGAATGTCTTCCATCGGCATGTCTTTTTTTTAAATAGTTTTTTCGTTTAACTCTGCAAAGGAAAAAGCACAAAGGAGAGGCCATCGAGTGCCCTTCAGTGGCTGCGGATGGTGCTTGCGTGTCTTCACGGGAGATTGTGTGCGCACGCCAACTAGTGAAGCGTACACAAGCCTTGAAGCTCCACCCCCCTCTGCCCAGTGTGGAACTGCCCCACCACACCACTTACTATTTTGAAATGTGTATATTGTAAGCTGTGTTTTTAGACGGGCGGATATCGGGCCCCCAATTATAGGTTACCCTGTGGTCAGGGAGAAGTTGCTCTTTATAGGCCCTTTGAGTGGTGCCTCTGTCAGTTTGGCCTAAGACATTTTTAACTTGCTGTGCTGCTGGGGAAATCTTTCTATATGTATCCAGAGCAGCAGCACGATGATGGAGGACACATGAGAGTTTTTGGAATACCTGACCTACATGATGTGTAAAATAATAAGGATTTATTTTCACAATGTGCTTGCCTGTTTTAAAACGACCCTAATCCTATATATAGACTGTTAAACTGCCCCTGGTGCAGATTTCAGGCTAGCAACAGGGAATGGTTCACTGCCTCCACGGCCAATAGAACAATCTTCCGCTCAGTAAAGCATCATTGGGTTTATCTTTTATCCCCCAAAATGTCCTTGAAATGAATGCCATCCCTCATCACACAGCGGTTCAGTACCAAGCACTTAACATGTGTGACTGCTGTCTCTAGTAATCACCTCTTGGAGACGTCATGGTGCGCCAGCTAACTCGACTGCAGCAAAGCCTGTTCGACTCCAGTCCAGCGTGTGATATTCTCCTTTTCCCTCCCCGCATGGTCCTTGTCAGTCTGTCAACAATGCCGTTAAGGACAAATGGGATAAACATCAATCATTCCAAGCATCAAAAAAAAAGAAATCCACTTGACCTTCATATTTTTTGCTTTAGCACACTAGAGCCTAAAAGTCACCTTTCAGCTGCTGAGAAAAATGCAGCCTTCTCCTAACATGTGGCTACTCCCAAAATGAACTAAGTCAAAGTCACCCCGTCTTTGGAAATATTTCTAGTGTTAACACTTTAGTAAAAGCCAGTGTGACTCAATTCAATACAGAGTGTACAGAAATATAAATGAAAGCTTTGAAAGTCAGTTTAGCAGTCATTTGCGAATGTAGATGCTTCACATGTCTCATGTGGCTGTTAAATCCTTCTGCTGAAACCCCTTCACTACGGCTATACATGTTTGCAGTCTCCAAGGTAAATTGCCCATTAGTTTACATTCTTTGAAGCATACTTCATTACCAACCTGCATTAATTTGATCAGTTAAAAGGATAATCTAATAATTGGAGCGTAGTTGATTTGACGGCTGACATCAAACTGAGTAAGAGCTGAGTTTTGTGCTGGTGTTTTTTTTCTTTACCTCACTGACTTGAAAGACACTTGTTATGTTTAAAAATACATAAAACAGTGGAATTATACTCATGGGTGTCACCGGATATATCACAATGTGATTTGTGTTAATTGGGATGATGTGCCAGCAGAGATGTTAAAACTACAATGCTCTTAGACGAATGATTGTACTGCAGTAATTCACAATTTTTTCACACATACATTTTGTAGAGAACATTCTTAAAACAGAAGCACACGCATCTGAATATAGAGGATGTGTTTCTTTAAGGGCTGTTGTCAGATCCGATTGATGTTGTTGGTTGCGTTTGTCTTGTTATCTCCGGAAGGCATAATCCTGGGGGGATTATGTGTTGGCTTGTGTGGTAAGTGTGTGTGCGTGCATGTATCCACGGCTAACCTTGAATACTGCTGGACTCATCAGCCTTTATAGTTTTTGTCCACATTCCTGACTGCTCTCAAGGACATCTCTTAGTTTCGAAGATTCAACACTTTTGAAAAACATATTTTATTGACTTAATACCTTCATTGACTGCTGGCTTGTTATAACTGGCCGTAAATGATCAAACTGTTTTTTAGTTACTAGTTTTAAAACGTACACATCACACAACAGATTATGAAGCTGTGTCACAGGTGCAATAACTAACTAATTTGTTCACAATGTGTGCAAATGCTATCTTGATGCTAAATAATACACTACTACTCAGTATTTAAAAAAAACTACAAAGTACATTTCATCTTGTCTCGCTACAAACTTTTGGCTTTTATCATTATTTGATGTATTAGACATATCTTCATTTTCTTATTATCTGACGTTGGTCTTTCTTTGCGCCGTCAGATTTAGTGTACAATTATGAATGACAGTCAAATCCATCGTTGTTGTTAAAATGGACCAGGAATACACTCAAATATATCAAATGAAAAATACTCTAGGCACGGAACATCTAGCTGCTCCTTTGCTGATCTACTACAAGATAGAACTGGTAAAGATGTCAGTGTTGTGTAACCTGACGTCAACATTAACGCAAAAATTGTGGACAAGATGGAACTGGTAAAGACGTCACTCAGTGTTGCTTGAACGTTGACGTCAGGTTACACAACACAGGACAAATTGTGCTTGTATTCATTCAATCGAACATTACAACAGTATTCCTTTCATACAGACAGACCTGTGCTCTACTGAGTGCACCTTAATATTCCTTAAATGTGTTTACTTTGATGGAAGGCAGACAATCATTTGGTGTGCCACATCAGCGACACTGCCGCTGTCTGCCATGAAATGAAGACGTTATTAGAACATTATAAATGTGATTTCTAAATGCCAGGCGAGATGGTGTGTTTTCGTCATGGTTGTGTCCCAATCCACTTTCACCCATGCCTTCAGTTGCTGGAAAATGATCCAAATTTGAGCATTGTGGTGGACCTTTTTAATTTCCCTGCCCTTTTATCTGAGACGCACATAAAGTTCTTGCTGACTTGAGGCCATTTTGTACAAAAATCCGGAGCCACACAGGGACCGGGATCATTTATTTTCATTGGAAGGCCAGAGGGCAGGCTCAGGAGGTAGAAGAGCATCAAGGGAGTTCAGTCAGGGTAGATTGTCATGTCTGTGCTCATCTCACTCACTCTATTTCAAGCATACTACGTCATCGAGTGCTGCCGAAGGACTGTTCCAATGTCCAGCATACTTGGAATTCTACCAAGCCTGGCGTACGTCGTAGCAAGACATTTCGAGGCTGCACATGTGTAGACTCCACGGTCTTAAAATCCCCACAATGCTTTGCGCAAATGTAAGGCGGGGCCTCTCATATGACGCACACGTCCTGCACACTTGCTCATCTACTCTGTTCCACTCTTCGTTTTCCGAATGCCAGGAAGGATTCTTGCCTAGCTTCTGAAGGAAGTGACTCAAAGACATGTGCTACCAAGCAAGCGTCCTCGACATTGAGAAACACCCGCTCACTCAAAAAGATGCTTCGGAGAGGCTTAACCAAACTGATTTAATAATATTTTGCCTTGGTCAAAATACCTTATTTGCAGGTTTAAAGACTAGATTGTAAAAGTCTGCAGCATTGGATAATTAGATGATAAAAAATAACTAAATCCATACTGAACCCCATCAGCGGGTCAGTTAAAAACTACCTTACTCTTTGCCATTTTAATATAAATATTGTTTTTCTGCTCGTTACCATCGTGACAGTTAGGGAGGTTTTAAAAATATCATTATTGCTGACCGACTGTATATGATTGTGAAAGGGTTGGCAATTTATCGTCCATCTCGTTTAGATGGTGACAGATTAGGCCCATTTGTATGCAAAGCGGTGCCTCTTTTTTCATTTGAGTCGAGGCAAAAATATGCTGACGCGTCTTATTTCCCGTTGCGTTGACACATCTCTGGCCTTTTTGTTTAGTCACTGGTTGCAGTCCTTGGGTTCACATCCCCCTGCAGAGTCTGCCTCTGCTGAATAATTTCACATATCTGAAGTGACTTTTCATTTCAGTGGATCTTGATGTTTCTAAATGAAGAAATGCAAACTTTCTTCAAAATTCATATTCTTCTGGCTGTACTTTTCCGTTACCACACGCTCAGCTGGGTCGTGTTCCTCCATCCAGCATCGTTCAGGCTGATTAAGTACATGCTACATGTTGACAGATTGTCTGCTCCACCCACACGTTGTGAAGCTCGTTTGGCTTAACCTCTTATGGTGCTGCGGCTTTGAAATTGTTTTTGAAACTTAATTTTAGGTACTCGTAAATTCCCCAGCCTTGACCTTAAAGTGCGTTTGAATTATAAAGTGTAATTACAAAGTCATTCTAGCGCACAGGCTGCTGAGATGATTAGCATGATTGGAGCAATTATCTGGGGATCGTGTATGGATAGTTTGTCCTGGACAGAATTAACCTCCAATAACTTTTGGCACAACAGTGGACCTAATGCTTAACATAACGCACCAAGAACATGCACGCACACATGCACGCACACATGCACGCACACATGCACGCACACATGCACACACACATGCACACACACACGCACACACACACACCTGTCTGCACCATATACTTTGTTACATGTTGTATTTAGCAGTTTTTAATTGCCATTTTGATTAATCTTATAAGGACATTCTCTCATAAATACTGTAACTCTATTGAAATGTAATTTGTCCCTTTTATTTAATCTGCATTTCAATGCTAATCTATTTTTAAATCGGACTACCATGTTCGATTACCAGCATTTTAAAAGAGTGAATGGCACATCACAGCTGCCCTGTCATTTTGGTTAACCCAGAGCATTAATTATGGAAGACCAATACGTATCATGATGGGCAGAACAGACATTTGGCAGCCACATGTCACCGAGCACAGAATCTATGAATGGATACAAATAATCTAAATACGATATGTCATGACTGATTTAATTCATTAGAATGATGGATATTATTCACATTTTGATATTGTAATCCATCCACCTGACCCATTGTCGCGTAATAGATGCATCAAAGTCTGTTTGATGGAATAGAAGTCTTCGACCATACAGCTTACGCCTTTTTTCCGCCCAGCTGCTTCTCTGTGTGGTGCTGGGGAAAAGGAAAGAAGAGCTTCGCCCAATTCTGAGAAATGTTTTGGATAATCATGAGGCTGGTCACCTGGATGTTTTTTAGTTTGATATACATAAGCTAATTGGTCAGGTTGGCTTCAGATTGAGCCCTAGCACTGCAACGTTTGACGCTGTGTTTTTTATATAATATATTGCATTATATTATTATAAAGGCCTTTTTTATGTTTGCATTACTAAAAGCTTTACTTAAGCTGCTCCACTATGGCTGTAGGAGTTTAGAGATATGTTGTCAATGGGGCAGAGGTTTCCTTTATAAATAAAGTGTGTGCGTATAAACACAAATTTCTTGCCAATTTTTCTGCTGCCTCATTGTCTTTCTTGCTCTCAGGCTCTTCCTGTGTTCCTGTTAAAACAATATGTCATGAGTTCACGGTAGCTAAGAGCAACTTAAAAAATGTGGTGAATGTTTTATAAAAGTCTTTGTATTGC